>NW_006370804.1:0-926 GCF_000327345.1 Myotis davidii
CCCAGGCATGTGTCCTGACTAGGAATCAAACCGCGACTTCCTACGTCATGGGTCGGTGCTCAACTGCTGAGCTACACTGTCTGGGCAATATTCAGATATGTTTATAGAACATGTGTAGAGGTAAATGACTAAATAAATAAATATTTGTCTAAAAAAGTAATGCAAAACTAAAAATATTCTGTTTTAGTCTATCTCCAATCCATAGTTCAAGTAATCATAGTTGAAATGCAAATATCTCATATCTGTAATGTGTGATATTAACAAATCTTTTCTGAATAGTGTCTTCATTGCCAGCTCGGCACATGCAATATTCTGTATGTATGGTGTGTGTTTGCGTGGTAAGTGGTGCTTATTCAGAGGCTACTTTCAACTACCTACTCCCTTGCAGGCATGTACAGGGCCTGCACTCGGAAGGTCATGCATATCTGTGAATGACAAAACATTGTGTGATTTCATGTGTAATTGACAAGCATGAAATTGAAGTTAATGTATTATGCAATATTTTGGAAATTTAAAATGTTGCTATTTCTAAACTTAGTTTGCCAGGATTGTCAAAACATGTGTTATTGGGAATTTTGTGTGAAACTTTCAAAATAGCTCATTTTGAGTTATCCTCAAGAAAAACACACTTTTCTCTTTCAAAAATAAAAATTTCCCAACACCATTGTGATTAAATATTGCTATGTTTATAATACTTTTTATGTTAATCATATGCTGGCCAGCTGATAGTGAACTGGCTAGTATTTCTGTGTAGGAATGCCAAGAACAAAATTTCATAAGGCCTCTACCTCTCAGCGAAGAATAATAGTTTTTATCAGTATTTGGGGGGACCTAAACACCAAGAATTTGTGATTCAAATAAATCTTTAATTCTTTGTTTCAAGGCATAAATTTATCATTAATAATCATTAATACTGATACTAAAAA
>NW_006370805.1:0-926 GCF_000327345.1 Myotis davidii
CACACACACACACACATGCACACACACACACTGCATATATAGCTGAAGGACCAAAAATGAGTCAAATATTGTGTGAGGCACTTTCATCTACATTATCTCATTTCATCCCCACATAATTTTACTGAAAAAAAATGTTATTATTCTATGTTTATAGTTGAGAAAGCAGAAAATATCCATGAAATAATGGTAAAACTGATAAGTTAGGTTAAATATACAATAAGCTCAGAAAGAAGGAGGTTATAAAAGGAGTAGACCAACTACTTTAATGAGACTTGAAGATATCTGCAAAGAAATCTTAAGCATGAATTGAAGGACACTGCAACCTCAGAACCTGCCCACCTTCTCCCTCACAGTAATGCAGTTCCCTCCCTCATCCCCAGCAACTCGGATATCTGTTGTCATAGGCCTCCAAACTCCACAAACTGTCAAGTCTGTTTTCTCCTTTCTAGGACTGTAAATTAAAACTTGGAAGGTTTTGAATCAATTCTTTATCTCAGTAAAGAAGAAGAGCTTTTGTAATGTAGGCAATAAACTATTTTCTTCACATAGTCAAGGACAAGATTGAAGACCAACAATGAGATCCTAAGTGGGACTGCTTCTTCTTAGCACTGGGTTGGATGCCGTGATAGGCTACACTTTTAAGAGCGAACAATAGAGCCACACCAGGTTGTGTCCAGCATTCGTCTACATAACTAATTCCATCCTACTGGGTGCTCGTGAGTTAGGGATGGTTGTGCTTATGTGCAGGTGACAAAAATGAGGCAGAAGGAGAGTAAGAAACCTACCAACAATCAGGCAGCAAGTAAGAGAAGAACCTTGGATACAAGCCCAGGTCTGTCTTATGCCAGGGTCTGTGGACTTTCCATTAAGCTCTGTCAACTCGATTAATAACCATGGAGGCCCTAACTGGTTTGGCTCAGTGGATA
>NW_006370806.1:0-926 GCF_000327345.1 Myotis davidii
CTATCCACTGAGCCAAACAGGTTAGGGCTACAAACATGTTTCTTACCAAGGGAATCTCAAACATTGTGGAGGATGATAGGGGAAATTTGGGAAAAATAAAAACTGATATTATTTTGTGTTATAACCCAAGTAAAATATATATATGAGGGCCAGGTAGGCCACACAAGTGATTTGGAAGTATGGGTAGAAGACCATATGGTGAATAAGAAAATGAACACTATAATTAGTACAGTTTCTACTCCATTCCATTTGATTATTCCCATACAGAATTATAGAGGACATATTGATCCTAAATAAAATTCCTATTTATCAAAAGAAGCTAGAAATCTAGATCTAGTTGTGAATGTTGATTTATTTACATGTAAGGTCTGATCAAAACATTCTGAAGCCTGAATACAACCTATGGCATTGTTTCTGAGGAGGAAGCTACCGACATGAAAGGCCTTTCTCTGAGGAAAAATTAAAGATCTGAACATTACTTCGGTGGAGGAGAGAGCGAATACCCAATGGAGGTAAAGGGAAAGCTCCTGAATGGCACAGTCAAGGCAGTAAGTTAAGTGTAGGCCAACACATGGCCACTCAGACAGAATAGTTGATGATAATTAGTGAATTTAACAAGTTTTTAAATAACTTAAAAGCAAAGAGTGAATCAAGATTTAAAATTTTTGATAATAAATTATAATTAAGTAAATCAAGCTTGTTTTAAAAGCTGACCCTTTCAGTTATTTCAATTGCAAGTTATCCTTTCAATTATTTCTGCATTTGATCTCTGCCTCAAGTTTGTTGGTGTCTGTTTTCAACACCTACATAGAGTAGTTAACAGACCAAACTCTCAAGCACTTGTATGGCTCACCCAGGCATGTCATGAAGATGTCTTAGACATACTGTTGCTTTTTATCTTTTTAAAAAATATTTTTTATTGATTT
>NW_006370807.1:0-926 GCF_000327345.1 Myotis davidii
TTTTTTGTTTTTCTTTTTAAAATCCCTATTAAATATTTAATTTATACGAAGCTTCTGCAATGCCATTATTAGTCATATTGTATATCCGTGGAATGTACCATGGCCTGGCACATGGTAAGGTCTCCATATATATGGGATTTATGTCATTATAACCTATGGTTTTGTCAAATGAGTAATTTATGGAATCATGCAACGTGAAGGGTAAAAATCACCGCATAGCACATGTTTCTGTAGCTGTTATGGTGCCTTAAGTGTCAGTACACACAGACTGTATACTGAGACCCTAAGTCTAGATAATGGCAATCACCTCCGGGTGCAAACATAGGCCTGAGCTGTGGTTGCCAATGACTAGCAAGGTGTGTGAACTCAACCCAGGGCGCCTTGAGTGACTGTCAGTGATGCCGCTGGAGCCCTGTTTAATTTCTGACTTTCTGGTAAAATCTCTCTGAAGCCAAGGGCAGAAGAAGCCCTTCACACATTTTGGTTTCATTCCACAATAGCCAGAGATATTCTGCCAGTGCCTACTATTTATTTATTTTTTAGTTCTGTAAAGCCAGCTTCTCCTAAATCATTATTGAATCCTTTCCTGAGTTAGAGGAGATCATTAGGTTTTTTTCCAGGCAGAGCAGAGGTAGGATGGAACTCGAGAACCCAGGACTTTGCTCATCTGATCTGGATGTTTTTGAACACTCACTGTGTCTTCCTTTGCACGGGAAGACTGATTGGGACTCGTTTTAACATGAGTGACCGTGCAGGGACTCGGGGCTCCCTAGCATTCATAGCGACCTTGCTGTATTCTGGAGACTTAACTACTATGCATCTAGATTGTGCTATTATTCAAAGAGCAACCATGAGTAGGAAATGGAATCCTCCCTAGTAAACATCAAAAAGGCTTTCTTTGCATCTGAGCAGCAGAATTATTTTTG
>NW_006370808.1:0-926 GCF_000327345.1 Myotis davidii
CAGAGCCACACCAGTTGGGCAATGATGTATTTAAATAAAAAAATATTATGAAATTTTTTCTGGCTTCTGATATTTTGTATAATTTCTAAGTATTGCTTTTAACAGTTAACACTTGTGGAAGACTGAGATTTTAATTATCTAAATTGTATCTAATTGAAAATATTTGGAGATAAAAGCATGCGATAAAATCAATAAAAATCTAAATAACTATGTGCAAGTTTTTAGATATTTCTTTATTCCTATACTATCAATCAAAAGACCAGTAATCATGTTTTATAATTGAGATTTCAGGTTATCAGAGTCAGTATTGGAACAATATCATAGCACTGAATAGCTGATGTGGTTGTAATTCCACTACATAAGTCAGGCATAAAAAGCATCACATCACTATATTTGGCAGTCAGAAATAAATCTATCTCTATGCCCTTCTTAGCCACTGTGGCAAGAAATTAAACTACAGTCATTATTGGGCCATTTCTCCTTTTTCGAACCTAAGATCCTATGAACACCCAAGGGTCTTATGCAGTCCAGAAAATGAAGGGTCCCAGGCTTTGGTTCTCACTGATGGCTGAAGGCATGCTTGTATTTCAAGCTGACATTTTCTCTTGGGGGAAGTAACATGCCACCTGCAATAGAAGTTATAGGCGCTGCCTGGCTCACCCTCCACTTCCAACTTATCCTCTTGTGCCTTCCTCAAACATAGGGAACTATATACACTAAAAACGCAATTTACCAGGCAATTTAGCAGGTTGGGTTAGACACATGATACAGTCTGGGAAATGAACTAAAAGCAGCAGCTCATTGGTATTGCATTGGCTATGGTTATTTCCCCCTCCTGCTTCCTGCAAAGGCGACATAAAGCTGGAGATACATTTAGATGCCCAACAAAAAGCAAAAGGATGAAAACCAACACGCTAAGATAGAGA
>NW_006370809.1:0-927 GCF_000327345.1 Myotis davidii
TTCTGTGGGGTCTCAGATTTCCTATTTGTTATTCAAGGATTTTGTGATCCCAGGAAATAGCACTTGCTACATATACATATAAATGAAGTTTATTAAAATTCTAAGGCAGAAGAGAAGCTGTTAAGTAAAACTAGCTGAAACATGATCATAGAGATTCTATGAAGAAAAATTGTGGTGCCTGCAAGGGAAGGATACCACTATGTATCTGTCTCTCCACTATTTCAAAAGGCTAATGTGGAAATTAGCTGGTTCTCAAAGGTAGGTGTCATCTTTATGGTGGTACCCTGAATTAACTGAATCATGATGGCTCAAACACTAATCTTTAACTAGAAATCCTTTGGAAAATCAAGTATTTTCTACTAATGAACCTAATGGACCTCTTCCCAAAAGGGAAAAAAGCTGAAATATTTAAGATTAAGCTAAAATGAAGTTCTTGGACTTATTTTCTTTTGTTTAGGGATACAAAAAGACAGGACACTGAGTCTCTGAATGGCAGGTGGAGTGGGAGCAGAGGCTTGGTGATTGGGATGGTGAGGTGTTCAAAATCCATTATTTTTCTCTTGTATTTGATAGCCCCAGTCTCTCTGTTTTGAAGTCTTTGTCTAACTTTGTAGAAGTTCCCTCAATTTGTATAGGCTTTCCTACTGTCCTCCCTCTCTGCCTTTTTGTAAAATGGTCTTCACAGTCTCATGCACACAGTGCTCAGCATTCCACATATCTTAGATGCAAAGCCAGCTCTTCGGATTTGGCCTGGTGTTTTTGAAATCAGATCAGACTGTTGAACTGTGCAATGCTGGCCTCTAGGGTTTCAGATGTGGGAATGCGGGGAGGCCAAGTAAGCCAGGATTTGGTCTTTCTACCTGCACCTCCTTTAACCAGAGAAGTTCTGCTCTTATTTATTTTATACTAGAGGCCCGGTGCACGAAA
>NW_006370810.1:0-927 GCF_000327345.1 Myotis davidii
TCTGTTGACTAATGAGTTTTCCAACCACTGTCCCAACCCATTTGCTGACAGCATGATTTTCCTGTAATTCAAATATCAAATAAGCTATTGGTGACTTCTTATCTCCTGCAGGATAAAGTCAAAACACCTTTTCATGGTATTCAGCTAGCTCAAATCTACCTTTCATCCCAGTATTTTCCCTAATATTCTGCCCTAAGCGTCTGCCACCTCAAGGACAACAGCATGTTCACAGTTCAAAACCATTTTCATGGTCCTACACTGTGTCTGTGTGGTTTCTTCATTCTTTCTGCCTGACAAAATGTTACCAATGGTCATGGTCAAATACCTTCCTCTTCCCTGGGGTAGACCCCTCCTCCAAGGCAAGGCAAAATCTCACTACTTTATCCTTCAGTAACACTTGGCATCTATCTCTATTAACAAAGTTATGATAAGTTTGGGAGTTTCATCTGTGAACTGCAAAGTCGAGGTATACCATTCATACTCGCACACAGAATATTTGATTATCATTTATGTTTTAAGAAAAAAAATGCCTTTGAATTGCCTTCACTGTCTTTAAGCAAAATACCACAACCACAAATCTGAAGTCTCCCAGAAAAATGTTAAATCAGATTTCAGAACATGCAGTGCCAATTTGTCCATCCTTTGGTGGGCAATGACCCAGAGAAAAGATAACAAAAGCTCCTAAGGCTATCTCAAAGAAGAGCTAAAAGAGAAATATGTCCTAGGCGATGGAGGAGAAAGCATGTCTCTGAGGGAAGAAAAGAAGGAACATAATTTTTTAATCCTCACCCAATGATATGTTTTATTTGATTTTTAGAGAGAGAAGATGTGGGGGAGAAGCAGAAGGGGAGAGAGAGAAAGAGAAACATTGATAGGTTGCCTCCCATATACGCCCCATCCTGGGATTGAACCCACAACCTTTTGGTG
>NW_006370811.1:0-927 GCF_000327345.1 Myotis davidii
TGCTCAACCATTGAGCCATGCCAGCTGGGCAACAGCTTTTTTAATGAAAACAAACAAACAAAAGCCATTCCTAATGTGAAGGTCATTGTGTTTCAGGAAGGTAGTTAACACCTGGCTTCTATACAATAAATATAGTCTTATGGGGCACATGATGCTCAGAAGAAATGTGTTGCTTCTAATCATTTAGGCTCCAAAGTGAGACCTGTATCAGGCAGGGACACAAGTTGACAGTGTATTAGAGATGGCCTTCCAGTTGGCTGTTTGCCTTAGGGTTTGTAGCTCAGTTCAAATCATTGAGTTTGGTCCTTATTTTTAGAGGGACTGCCTGTCCCATTTGTCCACACCGCCAAGTAGGTGGCATCCATCCACTCTTTGGAATGGCTTCATGAATTGGGATTCACAGTTATTTAATGTGACAGGCTCAGGAGCTGCTGTTTCCAAGGCTTCTTGGTAAGGTGAGAGGAGATGGTGATGCAAAAGAGGCCAGAGCTCTTTAGTTGGGGATGGCAGGCCCAAAAGTCAGTCAAATTTAAAGTGCTTGCAATTGTTTAGAACCAAACCAGTGGTGAAAGCTTTGAGGGTGATTCTGAAAGACAAACATCATTAATGAACTTCATCCCCTATATATCCTGGAACTAAAGATGTTCTCTCTCCAGAGAGTCAAAGTTATTATTCTCCCTCCACCACCATGAACTTGATGTTTCCCATTCCAGTAGGTATAAATGTTACATTTTATGCAATCATTCCCAACATTTATCCAGATCTTGCATCCAGAAGGGTCAGGTGTAAAACACACAAGGGTGTTTTCCTAAAATTACAGACATCCATTATGTCCCCCACATGGACCACTGTAGAGGGACTTGTGAGAAGTGTACTCAACCAAACGGTCATCATCCTTATGGCCTAGGACAGTGGTCGGCAAACTCA
>NW_006370812.1:0-927 GCF_000327345.1 Myotis davidii
TTTTTTTCTGAATATCACTTAATGCTTTCTGAAAAACTTGTATTTTAAAATAAGTTAATTCCAGAACATCACCAAATTTTAGTCAGTAATTCAGTTGATGGAATATTTTATACTGCTCCTTTGCTTCACAGCAGACTTCCACTAAGCTATTTCCTTGTGGTGATAAAGAGTTAAAGAGGAAAATCTTTCAAATCAACTCTAGAAACTTATAACAGAGTACCAAAAGGAGTCACCCTAATGAATATAAGTATTTCAACTTAATAAAACAAACATTTATCTAAGGCCTTATGATAGATACTTCAGAAAATCAAAATAGTAATAAAGCTTCCAAGTACCCATAATGCAAGGCAAACTGATCAGAGTACTCCAATAAAGGTAATGGTATACAAATAGTAATAAGGACATATTCTCAATATCCACAATGCAAAGCCCACTGACAAGCCGAATAACAGTAAAATCAAAGGGCAATGGGAAAATCCAAGAGAGAGTGCCTGAACATAATATGTGCCTGAACATAAAGCACATACAACATTTCACCCCAAAATTAGGCATTAGAAAAGCAGTTCTTATGGGAAAAACATCAGATCTTCTCAGAGGCATCAACACAGAATGCTTAAGGCATAGACTATTAACCCACCTTATCTGGGTTCAAATCTGATGTCTAGGTTCTGATGTAATGATTATTCCTATTTCCCAGTCCTGTTGAGAGGATTAAGAGTTCATCCTGTATAACTATGCTTGATACACGCACAATCTACATCACAGGATATTTACCCATTTTCAGGGTTGGGGAGGTAGTATGAAATATACTTAGTCCTAGTGTAGGATCCATACAGAGGTAATCTGATAAAATTGGTTTAAAATACAAGAAGGCAAAGCTATTTAAAACAGATTAAGTAATTATTATTGGGGTATCACCCACAATTT
>NW_006370813.1:0-927 GCF_000327345.1 Myotis davidii
TTTGTTTGTTTGTTTGTTTTTACGATGACAATGTTCCAGCCATAAGAGAATCTAAGGATTCCAGATGAGAATGAGAAATACAGAGGTGCCCCTTGAACAATTATGGAGCCTGGTCCAGGATGCACTGTTTGAAAGTTGGGCACACAATTCTAATATCCAGCAAGGGTTATAACCACTGAATTATGAAAAGTTTGCTTATGGCTCTCTTGGCTGCAAGTACAGAAATGTACTCAAAGCATTTGTTCAAATATACACAAGAGAAAAATATAAGTTTCACTACCCACAGGAGAAAACTTGTTTGCAGTGTCTCAGTCTTCACATTTTATCATGTGTTCGTTTATCCCTAACACTTCTTTATAAATCCTGGCAATTCCCATCAGCAGAGGAGATAACTAATCTCCCTTTTACCAGGAAATCTGTGTCTCAGTGCACAGGGAAGAGGAAGAATCACCCCTGACCAGTCTGCCAGACTATAGTCCAGGAGGCCAGGGGGCTCTCTCCGCAAATAAAAAGATGACCAAAAGCTCTTTGTAATGAAAAGAATGATTTCCAGAATCCATGAGGATCAAGACAGTTGCAAAGTTTCCAAAGAGAGAGAGTGTAGCCTGCCAAGTACATCTGGAGCTCTGAGGATAAAACCATAATGAAATTTATGACAGCACTAATGATTGAATGCCTCCCTGCATTATGCTATTTAATCTTTGCCCCAAACCTTGAGAATAAGCATTACCATTCCATTTTATACTTGAGTAAAATGAAGCTTAGAGAGACGTTAATGAAAGAGTGGTTTGGAGGCATAGACCTGAGTTTGTGTCCTGACTTTCCCTGTTAGTAGCTACATGATCTAATCAATGTTTTAACCTCTCTAAACCTTTATTCCTCACCAGTAAAGAGAGAAAAATAATTGTTATCTACAGAGAAAAATTC
>NW_006370814.1:0-927 GCF_000327345.1 Myotis davidii
TTTTTTTTACAAACTGAAGGCAAGACCCTCCATGAGCAAAGGATTATGACTTGCTTTATTACAATACTTTCTTTATAGTGGTGGTCTGAAATCCGTATGGTATGCACGTATGGTGTTAAGCACTCCCAAGTGTGTGCAAACCATCATATTCACTCTGTCCACAGGCAAATAACCCAATAGATAATCTGCCATTTTATAGAAAAGTGGCATAGCTCCATGTTTACCATCTCCCCCAAAATGAGAGCACCCACCAAGTAAATCAGGTCCCATTTGAAGGAATTCGCTATTAGAACATTCCAAGCAAACACAAGACAGATGGGAGAATGTTAACTAAGAATCACTTTGAACAAAGAGTTGGGTGGGTAGAAAATGACAGCTGAAATCCTAACTTGCTATTTGGCGCAAAGTTGAAGGCCGGAGTCAGGAAAAAGGGTTACCAGGAGCTATAAGAGGTCAACACCATGTTGACATGCACATGGAAGGTACCGCTTGGAGGGAAGGAGGAGACCCTGACAAGCCAATGTCCTTATTTTGGAGCACTCTGTTTTGAACATGTCAGGAGATAGGAGGTAAAAGAAGCTAAAGTAAGAAGAGTTGCCTATGACACCTAGGGAAATGGTTACAATTTCTAATTTTAAAAATGAGAAGAATGTGTAGACCAGACTATGACTGCAAAGAAACCATCCAAAGCAAGAGTATTTAGGAGGTTAGTATTTTCAGTTAATAGCTACTAAGTCCAAACACCAGAGACAAGATTTCTCCTTCAAGGGAGGAAAATAGCCATTAGTGCCATATTCTAGACGGGGCAAATCTGAGTTCAGTGAATGGAGAATTTCCTGAAGGGAGATTTTAACAAAAAAGAGGAGCTGATGTTTCCTTAGTTAAAAAGTCCTTTGCAGCCCTAACCAGTTTGGTTCAGTGGATAGA
>NW_006370815.1:0-927 GCF_000327345.1 Myotis davidii
TGTTGTCTAATGCACTTTGTGGCCAATCAGGAGGAAGACAGACTATTCATTAATTGCACAAATGATACATTCACTGAATGCATATTGAGAACCTAGGTTGTGTCAGATACTTGCATTGTGCTGAGAATTCATAGACCAATCAGACAAATATTCTCCCATCCCTCAAAAGAGTCTATGGAAGCAGCCAATTAAACAGGTTATTTTAGAGAAATGCACAGGATATAAAATTCATCTATGAGACATGTTCCCAAGAACGAATCAGAGTTACTTAGAAGAAGAAGGGGTAGGATGTTTGCAACATCTTTGGAAAAATGCTTGTGCATCATCTGATGGTGCTGGAGAGCCACTGAATGGCTTGAAGGAAGGGAATAAAAATAGCAGATTTGCGCTTCAGAGCAATCATTTGACTAAGGTGTGTAGAAACCATTCAATGGGAATAAGGCCAAAACAAGGAGGGCAGGTGGTACTAAGAATGGATTGCTGCCTCTGTGCTAGAATCTCAGTGAGAAATCATGAGAGCCTAAAATAAAGTACTATAGTGTGTCTGGGTTACAGCGTACTGGGTTAGAAGATAATGAGGAGAGAGGACTGATGTAACTAAGTGTGGGAGTGGTGAAGGAGAGAATGGGAAAGAAATCAAGAATAACTCACAAGTTTCTGACCTGGGAAGTGAAGGTGAAGAGTAATGAGAAGCAGCTACTGAAATCTGCAAGGAAGAGAAGGTGAGCAATGATTCACCAATGAGGGTGTTTGTGCACCAGGGTCCAGGAACTTTTCTTCAGATACGGACCCCCGAGCTTGGGGGTGTGGCGGACTACACGGTAAAGAACTAGCATCTTTACTTTGAAACTCCAGCTTTCCCTTTTTAAATAAGAGCTCCTGGTTAAAAACTGCGTGTCAGGCCCCATCTGGGGGCTCTAAGATCTC
>NW_006370816.1:0-927 GCF_000327345.1 Myotis davidii
CCTCCAACATTGTATATGCTGCCCCTTCTTTATGCAAAGTGGGAACACTCTTCCCCCAGATGACTGATTCTTTCTCACCATTCAGGGCTCAGCTCAAATTTCTGGGCTTTTTGTCAAACATTAGCAGCCTCCCACAGCACCAGCCACCATGAAATTCATCCTTTTCTCCACAGAACAATTTTATCTTCTTCAGAGCATTGATCAATACAAAAATCATCCTACTTGTTGGATATTTTCTCACTACTGAAATGGAAGTTTCTAGAGGGCCCAGGCACTTGATCCTCACTATATCCTCGGAGCCTAGATGGATGTTTGATGGTGTCTGTTGGCTGACTGACTCATGGACTCAGGATGTCTGATTTTAAATCATATATTAAAATCTATCTTTCTACCAAAAGCTTCAAAAGCTCATTTTTTGACTGCTAAGACATATTCGATAATTATTTTGGGGTGGTTGGCGGGTAGAAATCTGTCTTTCTTTGCTACCTCTGGCTCCATCCAAGCCTGTTGGGTTCTTCCTTTTCACTTCCACCTGTCTGTCTTGCTCTTGATCTACCGGGGTCCCTAAATTTATTCATCTGCACATTTACCTCCTTGTGGCTTTATGATAGCTTTCTCTCCTGTTTAAACAAAAAGCCAAGGGCTTCCTTTAATAGGAGCACAATAATGGAAAGTGTCTGTATTTACTGGGCACTAGGAACCATTATCATATTCAAACAGCTTGCTGCTTTGGCTACTGTCTTAAAACAACGAGACAGTTTAGCTATTATTAAAAAACTAATTGTGATACAGCTCTTTACTGCAAAACTGGGTATCAGTGGATCAAATTATGTTTCCTAAAATATCCCCATATAGTATATCTTTTATAAAAACATGTTTTTGTTGATTTTTTTTAGAGAAGCAGGGAGAGGGAAAGGGAGAAGGGGG
>NW_006370817.1:0-927 GCF_000327345.1 Myotis davidii
TTGATAAACTATAAAGAATTATTTATTTATAATAATATGGTCCATGGATTTTTAGTCTATGCGATGGATTATATTCTATTAACATAATAATTCATGTTGATGCAAAAATTTATGTCAAATTTGTTTCATAGGGACCTTTTAAATCTGGCTGTGTGTCTTTTTGCTTTGTCCCCTTCATTCTTTGCAAGCTTCTTTATTGAAGAGAGTATAAGACATTTCAGACATACTTATTAATTTTCATATCTTAGTTATGGAATCAGCTCTTTCTCTAAAAATGCCCACAACCTTTAGTGGAAAATGGTATTTAGAAACCAAGATCAGGGTATTTGGTGTGCTCATTGCTACCTGTGTCATTGCTTCTAAGCCTTCTTAGTGAGCAGAGAAAGGGAATATGTCATAAATAATTTTCACATCTATTCATTTTTTTCTCTTTCTTAAAAACCATGAGTTCATAGTGATATTTCCAATTCCCCAAAGTGATAAATGGCTCTCATTGCTGTCAATATGTTTAATCATTTGCTCAAACCTAAAACTAACAGAAAGTAGTTTCAAAATAGCTAACCGATATTACTAAAAAAGGAATATCCTATTTGTTTACTGTTCTTTCTTTGTGGAATAGAGAAATCAATAATTCAGTTCAAGTTGACTTGTAATTCCAACATTTGGGCCCCTTTGAAGTTAACATCAATTATTTTTCTCTTTGGAATTTGTAACATATTTCTGGTTATTTGCATGCCTAAATTTTGAATTTATCTTAAAAATTTCAAAACTACATTGTGAGTTTGTCACTCCTATTATCCTCTGGAGGTTGTTAATTTTTACTTGTTTCTGTTAGCAGACAATCAACTTGATTAGGTGTAGACCTCAAGTCTATGTTACCTTCTACGGACCATGGTTCTAATGTCATTTCAATTTTCATAGCCTCTT
>NW_006370818.1:0-927 GCF_000327345.1 Myotis davidii
TCAGACCACAGGTTTAAGGATATTCTTCTAATCTTAAGCTTCAGTAGAAATGAGCACATAGTACAAATTGCATATCTAATGCCAAAGACAGTAGAAGTAATGTCAAACTATGACCACTGATTATTATTTTTTAGTTAATATTACTCTAAGAAAGGGAAGGAATTCGCCTCATTCTCTCTAGTTTTTATTTCCTATAGAGGTTCTTAGTGCATAAAGCAAAGTTTGTTTTATTGGAAAAAGACCATTGAAAAACATCACTTACTCTGCTGGCCCCTGGATTTTCTCAGAATGCTCAGTAGCAGAAACACATATCTTAGAGGATTACATTTAGTCATGGTTGAAAAACTTAAATATGACAAATTCTTAATTTTGAAGACTAAGGGTTGACAGAAGGCCAACTATCTCAACTTCAAAACAATGACAACAGCCGGTATTAATTGTGCTAAATACATTAGACATATCCTTTTCCCCTAGTGAATCATATCTGCCGGTAGAGGCTTTCTCATGGATGTTATTGTGAACAGTGTATTGAAAGTTTTATTCTGCTTTATCCCAGGGAACAGTTATAATGACAAGATTTTGATCAGGGCATCATCCAGCAGCCTCACTAGCTACTAGTTTCTAATGCCCATGGGTAATCCACTTAACAATTGAAATAGTACTTTTGCTCTTATCCATGGAAAAAAATTCTCTCCAAATGCATATTGTGGACTCTTTATGCCTTTGAAAAAACATATACAATGAATATAAATATTTCTCTCTGGGCAGGATTAGATTCTGCTGAGCTGGTATCTATAATCCAGGGTCTGCACAGCTATTATCCCTAATACACCACGTGGTAATAACTCAGTCAGTCTGTCCTTTCTAAACCAATCCTCAAACACACTCCATCAATTTTTGTTGTGGTTATTGTTCCTGTTGCTTGCT
>NW_006370819.1:0-927 GCF_000327345.1 Myotis davidii
CATAGACTTATAAAAGTTATAAGTGTATAAATATTATGAACTTATGCATAATATGTAAGTCTTCTTATAAGGATGAAAACAAAAAAATGATTCAGTTACTAAACTCGTCTGGCATCTTCTGTTATAAATGATATGCATTTTTATTTGTAAAATGCATTATTTTGAAAAAACAGGGAGAAAAACTAAAATGCCAAGTAAGTGAACCACAAATAGACAATAGTCCTATTTTTAAGTGTAAAAAAAAGAGCTGTGATTAAACATTACTACCCCTGCATTTCTTTCATATAATGCTGCCTATTGAAAATGTTTAGTTGGTTGTATAGATATCAACAGCTTCTTAAACTGTAAAAGTAACTCATGTTATTATATGGAAGTACGTGAGGATTCAGATAATTAAAAGCAAATATCCACATATCTTATATATGCTGAATCAGCTGGCTCTTCCATGGAAAATTGGCTGTGAATTTTCTTAATTCACTTTCTATATTTCTCATTCTTATTAATAGGTATACATTTGTATATATTAATTCAATTATTCTCCAAATATTTGAACATCAACTATGTTCACCTATGTTCAAGGCACAGTGGAATTCATTTTGAAGAGTAAAGGGAAAGCAGGGATGGCAATATCAATGTCCGATAGAGTAGAAAAAAAGCAAAAAAACTTAAACTGGGCCAAGAGGGTAGAAAAAACATATATTCCATAACAAAAAATATAATGATCATGAAATTTTACAAAATGAATAAAATGTATGTATAAAGAAAACGGTATCAGAAATACAAAGTAAAACTGACAGGCGCACAAGTGTTTGTGAATATTTCAATATGCCATTAAGTATCAGCACTTATACATCATAAGAATCAGCTCTTATACATCATATGTGTAAGAATGAACAAAATAAGCCAGTCAGTGAAAGATAAATATCA
>NW_006370820.1:0-927 GCF_000327345.1 Myotis davidii
CACAGGAGAGTGGATGATTTTGCAAACACTTAGAAGTGGCTTCAAACCAAATAATGGCCAATCAACTAAGCGATTCTGAGTGAGTGGGAAGGGGTTTTATTTCGGTTTCCTGAGAACTGGTCAACCTGACCTTCTTTCTCAAAAGAGGCTTCCTGCACTTAACTGGAGTGAACACAGAGGTTGGCATTTTAATTTTGGTTTTCGCAAGTAGTAACCATGGCCACAAGTGGTTTATTGGTTTGTTCCAATCTTCCCAAACATCCGTGCCCTCGGTTTGCTTAAGAGGGAAAATGACACAGTGTGAGGAATGCCCATCGTGGCTGCCAGAGAGACCTCAAAGGAAACCTTCCCTCTGGATGCTTGTCCTGCCACCTCCCCATCTCCTCCACCCCCTCTCTCCGAGGCGGCCTTCTGGCCTGGGCCTTGCCCTGGGCACCTGGACGTGAAGAGCCAGCGCTTCCAACACCTAGCCAAGTGGCATGACTGGTTCTAGCTTCAGTTGGGAAAGTTTCCTGTCTAGGAGTTCCTGGCGCCCTGCCCGGCTCCAGAGAAGGGCATCTCCTTGCGCCTCCCTTCTGGTGTCCTCTGCACGCAGCCCAACTTTGTGCAGCCACATTTCAGACCAGTTGTTTAGAATTTGAGTCCCCAAGGGCGTTCGTTGCTCACTGAGGCTCAGGGCCAGGGACCTCACCGCCTCCAGAGCCTGGAGCTGCGCGCAGCAGATAGGGGTCCTCGAGGCGCCGCTGGTGACCCGCTGGCAGCTCTCAGAGGGGTCCCTGCTCGGCCCTAAGTCGCCTTCAGTCTTCTTTGGGGTCTCAGTGCTCCATCGCCAAAGCTACCGCGCCAGCCCCCCATCCAGGTGCCTCGGTCGCAGCGGGCAGGGGTGGCGAAGGGAGGGGGCTCCTCGCTCTCGGGCTGTGGGAGCAC
>NW_006370821.1:0-927 GCF_000327345.1 Myotis davidii
CTCTTTATTATATAGGAAAAGGTCCTTAAGAGGTAAACAAAACAAAAGCTTAGGAGCTGTGTAACAATTCCGGGTTCCAAGAACAGACAGAAATTTCTTCCACGAGTACTTATATAGACAATAATTTGTAATGTATTAAATTATATCCTCAATAGGATCGTTATAATTAATATGTTTTTATGGGATTATATCTATACTATCCTTCAATAGATAAATACTAGGCCAAAATTTAATACTTACCACTTAATCTTTAAATTTTGTGAAGTGCAATAGTAATCATGTTCATCCTTAACTATTTCAGATTAATTGATGTCACCGTAAGTTTCATTGATTACAACATGAAATTCAGTTCATCTATGTTTAGTCTTCAGAGTTTGTATGTTCAAATGTTTATAACAATAAAAAACTAAATTTTACTGAAACCCCGAGAGAAGGATCTGGGAGACATGGTAAACTTTCTCTGAAAATGTCAACTTAGCATGCTTCTGGGACTAAAAAGGCAAAGAAAAGGAAGGCTTTCTGATCAAACAAACAAACAAAACTGTCCTGTTTCAATGGGGCAGACAAAGAATAGTACCAGGTGAGGATTACACAGATCATTAGGGTTATGTTTTAAGACAAAGCTATAACCACGCAGCCTAAATTGACAACTTAAATACAAATATAGCAGCATACACTGTGAATTCTTTCATTCATTGCCCTACTTTGCTTCATGGACTATTTCTACATAGTTTATCCCTAATTCCAGCCCTGCTGGGAATAACTAATCTTACTGATCTATAGCACAAGCACACTTACAAAAAGATTTTATATCTATGTGGTCTTAGTCTGTTCAAGGTGCTGGAACAAAACACCATAATCTGAGTGGCTTATAAACAGCAGAAACATATTTCTCACAGGTCTGGAGGCTGGGAAGTTCAAGATCAA
>NW_006370822.1:0-927 GCF_000327345.1 Myotis davidii
AGAATCTTTGTAAAATCTATTATGTGTGACCAACTCTGATCAAGAAAGAGAACTTAGTGGCCTTACTCAGAGAACCTTTTCTAGAAAAAGTGTTTTCAAACTCCTAGTGAAATAAACATCTATATCTACATACACAGAAATTTAAAACAAGAGGCAGGCAGTGAATTAATGATGCAGAATTAACTTGAATGAAAGCATCTTAAGTATACTAATGATTTCAGGAGCTCTTAATCTGAAACACAACGGAAATGAAGTGACTTCTTAAAAATAGAAAGTCATTTATTTTTCATGGATTGTTGGTTCCAAAACATAAATACTGAGATCATCACGACCTGTACCGGGCATTTGTACTCAAGGCCTCTGCATTAGTCCCTACCAGAGGACTGGGGATTTGCCAAGCCTTGTATAAAACTCAATGACTTTTAAGGCCACTGAGGCCATTCCATCTACTCAAAAATGAAATTAGGCTTCTTTTTATAGTCTTGAAGTCACCTAAATTTAACCTCTATCTAGCACATCTTTATCCATCAAATTATCAGTACTGAGAGGAAAGGTAGAAAGTTTAGAGTCAGTCACCAGAACATAAAATTTGTAAGGTCTTTTATGAAGGTTTCTCAAATAAATTGGTTTTGCAAATGCATTTAGAGAGGAATAATTAACTTTGAGGGTCACAAAGAGAAGAGAATATAGTATATGTAGGCAATGCCAGATTTTCTTTCCCAGTCATCTATTTTTTTTTCTACTTTCTGTCCACTTACTACACACATGGAGAAATATTCTTTCCAGACACAGGTAAAGATTATATTCTGTTAAGTAATTAGTCAGAATTATGCTCTGAAAATTTATCAGTATTAACTAAGAGAATACAAATATTTGTTTGTAGGTATTTTATTCTAAAGATTCTGAAGTCCTTAAATTTCATCTCAT
>NW_006370823.1:0-927 GCF_000327345.1 Myotis davidii
TAGTTATTTGGATAACCAAGATAATTTTAAACATGATCACAGTGCAGGTATATTAGGAGCAGAGTAATAGGCATATATGGTCGTTCCATTGGAATCTTATGCTCCTAAGTCATAAGATAAAATTATCATTCTAAATACAATAGTTTACACATGGATCGTTACTTATTTTGTCAAAACCACTACCCACCTTGTCTCCTTCAACCAGGCCATTATTACGTATTTTTGGTGCTCCTCCAAAATATATTTGAAATCTTACCTATTTTTACTATTGTTGCCTTCATCCCACTTCCAGTCATCTTTATCTGTTGCCTAGAACACTACAGTCATCTCCTAACTACTTTCATGCTGCCTGTTGTGTCCCTGAAATCCATTTCTGTATACTAGCTATACTGATCCTTAACACATAAGCCATGCACCTTCACTGCTGAAAGACCTCTGATGGCTTTCTTCTGTTCTTAGAACAGCACCCCCTGGTTCTTCTTCAGTCATCTCTCATGCTTTTCTTCCCCCTTGCTCTTTATGTTCTAGCCATGCTGGTCTTCTTTGTTTTTTCCTTGAATAAGCCTAGCACTTTCCTACTGCCTGTCTGTTATATTTTATTTTCCTTATGTCTAAAATGTTCCTAGTTTTTTTATGGCTAACTCAATTCTCAACTTCAAGTTTCTGCTTGGATTTCATTTCCCTAGAGATGCCTTTATTGATCACCTCATGTAATATTGGTCTGCCCAAGTTATTGTATATTAATCAGTAGTAGTTGCTTTCTTTGTTACAGTTATCACAATCTTTATATTGTTTGTTTGTTTGTTGTGTTTTCCCTAACTTGAAAGTAATCTCTAGCACCTTATTTGTCTAGCTTATATAATAAAACCCTAGTATGCAAATCGACCGGTCGCTATGACGCGCACTAACCACCAGGTGGCAGACGCT
>NW_006370824.1:0-927 GCF_000327345.1 Myotis davidii
GGACCATGTTTTTCATAAGAATTGTTTAGCTATACTCATAGCAACAAGGAGAAGTGTAACCATGAACTCCACCCCATCCACCCCAATATAGAGACTCCTCTCTGTCACCCTTGTCTTGATGCTATAAACTATGGGTTTTGGTTTTACTCTCAGTGTATGCTCCTCAGTCTCATTGGTTTTTCCTGAAATCTATAGTCACTGCCAACCTTCCCAATGTGGTCTCTGTTTTCCTCCACTTGCTTTCATGTTCTCACCTGGTCCATTGCTATTCTGTTGTACATCTTTCCAGCTATTTGTCAATCTGGAGTTTTAGTTGACTCCTAGTTTTGCAAAAAAATAGATTTTTTTTTGTTTCACATCTCTTTGTTGTGTAGAAATAATTTCCCAGAAGAGAAGACTAAAATGCTGACATTCTGTCACCATATTGTAACTGAGGTCTAAACTGTTGCTTTAATAATCCATCCTATAATGGTTTGTTACAATGATTCAAGCACTTTCTTGGCTTTAGCAATGAGTTTGCCTCTTTGTTTACAGTTTTCTGGTGCTCTTTTCATTCTTTGTCATTTCCTAATTTGCTGCTGTGACTCTGAACAATCATTTTTGCAAATTCATTCAGCAAATTAGCTTGTTATATGTTGGAACCAGATATTTGAATTCTTTGCAAGCAGGTTTCCTTTCAGTTTCTTGGCTAACTTTTATTTCAATTTCTGTTTTATTGTATTGGCTCTCTTTTAAAAATTCTATTTTTTATTTTAATTTCTTTGCGAGGAAGGAAAAGCAGAAGCAAAACAAGGAAAGAAAGACCCTGCTTTCTCACTGTCATCTATTAACAGTGTTATCTTCCTCATGCAGCATACTATCCCCGTCTGTGAAGAGGCAAAGAAACCTGATTATAAAAGAAAAATCTGTCTTCTTCTATTTTTTTTT
>NW_006370825.1:0-927 GCF_000327345.1 Myotis davidii
GGCAATATTAACAATTTTTTAAAGCTGAAAAGATACAGTGTAAAATGAATTCAGAAGCTAAAGACTGAAATGTTGAGAGATTTAGAATTAATGCTCAGCATATCAATACACTCAGGCATCCCAAGCCCATTCAATGTGACTATAACCAAGACTTAGGACAAAGGTAGATTTTAAGTATCTTGAGACCAAAGATAAGTACACATTCCAAGCGAGGAAAATAACATGCACCAAGAGGAGGAAAAACATTTATGATTCTACTGAGAAAAATAATCAGCAGTCATCTGATGAGGTCAGGACAATAAACACCTAGTCTAACAATAATGACCTGAATCACCGTGAAAATTAGCCACTTAGTTCTAGTACTTCAGGGACTGCACAATTACCATAGCTGGCATCATTTAAAAAAACATTTCAAACAGTGGCTCACAAAATGTTTTCTGTTAAGAACCCTCTTGGCATGTAAATTAGAGTCCCTGAGCTACCTCCCATATTGTAAATGTAAGTGTCCCTTTAGAATACTCTCCTTTTGCTCTATATGGGTGAAGAAGCTTGGGGACTTAGAAAATCCCTGGGGCAGCTAGCTGTGCACAGAAGGTCTCCAAGGATTCTAGAACCATTTTGGGGGAAATGTTTGTTTTTGTTTTTTTGGGTTTTGTTTTGTTTTGTTTTTTAATGAAACAATTTGAGACATGCCTTCATGAAAGAGAATTTATATAAAGTGTAGTAATGTGATTCAAAAATATGATCAGTATGCAAATTCAAGATGAGAGAGGTTACTGGGAATGAATGTTATGGGAACAGATGACACATCAATGCTAATTCTTAGGTGGCCTAGTGAAAAAGGAGGAGATGAGAAATTGACACTAAAGGTGGGGAGTCCATGGATTTCTCTGGTTTGTTGAAAGCTCTGGATATTGAGGGGAAAAA
>NW_006370826.1:0-927 GCF_000327345.1 Myotis davidii
TTTTTTTTTCTTCTTTGGCCTCAAAGTTACATTTTAATTACAGTGCAATAATTTGAGGAACATTGGTAATAGGGAAAACTTTTAGACCTTTTGTACTTTAGTGCAGTCAAGGGAAACCTCATTAGAGAGGATTTTCTTAGTTAGCAGGGCTCGGAGGTTAATGAGCTGTGAGTGATAATATATAGTAGTAATCCCTCCTGGCAGTTACAGGTTGTATTTTATACATTCCTTAATCTCAATAGGAAAAGAGGTGATGGGAGAGGGTGAAAAGAAAACCAATTTAAGGGGCTTGGGGACATTCCAAAAATCCCACTCCTGGTATGAATCATAATTGAAGATTTTACATGTTCAAACCTTAGGAGCTGAAACATGGGTAAAAAGATTTCTCCATAAACTGATCCCAGTGAGAAAACAGTAACCTGTTGTGAATCCCAAACTGGATTGTATGATGTTCCCCAATATTTGGTGTCACTAAGGGCTAAATTAATTTTACTGTCACTACAAGGAGCCTTCTATGATAGCAGTCATAAATCTTGGATGAATCTAACGGATGTAAGGGACATGAAGAAGATGAAAGTGGATGAGGATGGTGTTAATAAGGGGACATCCTGAGCTGAATGTAGTTTGGGGGGTACAGTTGATATGCTTTACTGCCAGAGTGGGTTATCTCTGAAATGGACTGAGACTTTATCTGATGACTTTTTATTGGCATTACAGTAGTCCTTAAGAAACTTTTTTTCACTTAATCTATTTAGTACTTTCTTTGTTGTTGGGAAGCCTCTAGAAATCAACTAAGGTCACGCCATAAGTTTAAAAAAACAGATTTCCTTTCTAAGAAAGGTTCAGAGATCAATTGGCTGAACCATAATGTCATCTTATTTGCGTAACATTAGACACCTTTATGCAAAGAAAGAAAAGGAAGAAGAA
>NW_006370827.1:0-927 GCF_000327345.1 Myotis davidii
GGGTAAAGTTTGAAAGTCTGTCTCATTCAGTGAGATTCCTTCTTTTTTCAGTTTCCAATCTCTTGGGGGGCTTTCTTTGCAATAGAAGGAAAAACCGCAAAATACAGACTCATAAGAGGAACCACCAACCCAATCCAATGTTTGGAGTTTTGTAAAATCTGGGAAGGTGGGAAAATCCCAAGGACACCCAAAATAATGCATCTTGGAATTCTGGTGAAACCTGCACTTTCACAGTGATAGCTGGAAAATGGCAATCTCTGGAATGTAATTTTCTCTGAAGAACCTTTGGGCTGCCAAGGATCAAGCATTTCAATGCTATAGGGGAGAAATAAGGAAGCACGAGAACAGAATCCCATTTCTAAGGGTGACTCATGAAATTGGCTCTTAGGCTCTCGTGAGGGTGAATCAAACAATTAGCATGAATGTTTCTAGCAGGTGCCTAGCACATAGCAGGCACTCGATAAATGTTTGTTGCATCTGAATCTAATTTGGGAGTGCCTCTCCCATTGGATTATTAACTCCCCAAGGGAAGGAACCATTTTATTACTTTTTTTTAAACCTCTTTGGTATATACTTAAAACTAATTGTAAATAGAATGACATTTCTGCCTCCCTTGAAGAGCTGAGGGAACTTCAGCTGGGACTGTAGACTCATGGGGATTAGGCATTTTCAAACTTCCATACCAAGTTAAATCCCTCTCTCCATATTATATTCTATTAAAACAGCACATTTTCCTTTGTGCTGCATAATGCAGCCATGATAAAACGATTGCTTGCCTAACTAGTTGTTTAAGGTCTGTCTCCTGCACTAGGAGAAAGCTCCAGGAAGGGGGTGCAACCCCTTGTTCAATGCTGCAACCTTAGTGATTGACATAGTATCTAGGACAAAACAGGTGTTCAGTAAACATTGGTTGAATGAATAAATGAA
>NW_006370828.1:0-927 GCF_000327345.1 Myotis davidii
TGGGAACATAGAAGTTAAGCTCCAAGTAAAGTGACCCAGGACTTGTCTGCCCTTAATAAGCCCATTCTTGAAAAGGAATGCCTTCTCCCTAAGATGCATAATTAATATAACATGGTTATGTTAATGTCTCCACAGAAATTCCAGGTAAAAAAAATCAGGATTCTTTTTACCCTGGAATTCTAATTCTTCATCACCTAGGCACACAAGATTCCTACTAAATTTACACAGATGCTTAGCTGGCCAAATGCCTCGTGAAAACCAAAGGGACCTTAACTTTCTTAGGGATTTTTAATGGTTGTTTTTTCAAATGCATGTCTGTTTTAGTGTTTCCTTTTTTGAACAAGCGTTCTCTCCACACCTATCAACTAATCCAAAATTTCAGCTGCAGGGTTATAACAAATTGAGGATTTCCCAGGTGAGAATTGGCCAAGAGCTTAAATACCTCACTATTTTTTATATCTGCCCAAGTGTCATTGTGAGGTTGCCTCGAAGGCACCTCACTGAAGTCTGCTGGAAGAAAACGTGCTGAAGGGCCCGCTGGTTTTCTTCCAGGAACTTTTTTCCTACATTTCTTCTGAAATTTTTCAAACTGACAGAAAAGTTGAAAGAACAGTTCAATGAACATCTATAAACCTTTGCATAGGTTAACCAATTGCTAACATTTCCATGTTCCACAGAACATTTTCTTTCTCTTTATATATTTACATATACTTATAGATGAACATTTATAGACTTTTTTATTGAACCATTGGAAAGTAAATTCAGGAATCATATTTTATCCCTAAATATTTAAGCTGTAGCTCCTAAAAAAGTAAAATAAACAAGGAGCTCTGGCCAGCGTGGCTCAGTGGTTAGAGTGTCATCCCGTGCACCAGAGGGTCTCAGGTTCGACTACTGGTCAAGGGCACGTACCTGGGTTGCAGATTT
>NW_006370829.1:0-927 GCF_000327345.1 Myotis davidii
GTCTAATGGCCTCCTTGTTTAATTAATTTAACATTCACCCCCGTGGCACTGTCTTAGAGTTCTTGTGCCTGATGGCTTAAGGTGAGATACAGCCAGTCTTATAAGAAAGGCGGGATCAGTGCTTAATTCTTTTTCTTTATTTACCAGTTTTTATACTAATGAGTTGTTTCCCTAGGATCTTCCAAAGATTGCCAATGAAGTTTTGTTTTAGAATATTTTATCACTTTGAATTATGGATTTAATCACACTTAATGTGTTCAACCCATTGCCTTATTTAAAAGGCTGCAGAAAATGTAATAATGTATTTGAAAGGCAAGGAAAGGGATGTTTGCAAATTAAATCAGCAGAAATAATATCAAGGAAGATTGGTCCCAGGTGACACACTGTGACATATCCTGTCATTTACTCATTCATTCTTTCAGCAAACACATATTGAACCCCATCTCTCTGCCAGACCTTTTGCTAACTACTGGGAATGTACTGCTGAAGAAGAGGTTGTCTTCTCTCACACGTAGAGTGACCAGATAATTTCTTATGCATACTAGGACATTTTAAGAGTGAATGCTATTAAGAATTACACTGTATCAATAGGCGTAAATTGAGACTGTCTTGAGCAAACTAATGAAGATTGTACTATCCTAGTGGACCTCACCCGCTGGGCTGTGTTTCAAGAGCAGGACACAAACCCTGAGTTTGGTATGACAGTTGAAGAAGATACTCATCCAGGCATCCAAGTTACCAAGTCCCAGGGAAGAAGGCAGAAGCCAAGTTATCAAACTTCGACAGCCCAAGGTCAGGACTAGATAAGCAGGATGGAGATGATGCTCTAACCCTAAACTTTAGACTAAGGTGCCCTGGATTCCTTTGATTGAGAAATTGAAGGTCAGAATGTATTCTCTTGCCCTGGCCAGTGTGGCTCAGTTGGTT
>NW_006370830.1:0-927 GCF_000327345.1 Myotis davidii
TTAGAAACATGTGTACATACGAATATATTAGAAATGTGTATGATGTGTATGAGCATGTAAGTAATATCAAACCCGATTCCAGGCACATTGCACTTTAAAGTGAGGCTACCTTTTTTAAGTGGGTTGATTTAAAAGGAAGTACTGAGTAAATAACAGCACCTCTGGCACACAGAAACGGTAAAATTGTGAAGGTGAACTACAAATGACCTGGAAAAAAAAGGGGAAACAGGATCAAGGTTAAACGTTCTGCCTCTGGAGTCAAGAGTGTGGCTGAATGCTGGCTCCTCTAGCTGTGCTGCCGAGACCAAGGCTCTGTTATTCCCCCGGCGAAATGGGGATAGTGGTGGCAGCACCTGAGGATGCCGCACACACAAACAGCCACACAACGATCCCATTTTCTTTGTCTCCCCGACAGTGAGCACTGCCTCACCCCAATGCTTCACTTTCCTGCAGTTGACATAGTCACTGTCACCAACACTCCCAGAGGACTGGGCTCTCCCTGGCTGTCTTGTCTATACCTGAACTCTGGAAGGAGGGCTCTACGCTGAAGGAGGTCGGGGACAGCCGTCTACACTATTTCCGTGAGGCCTAGGATAAAGGTTCCGGAGTCAGGTCTGGGTTGAATCCTCACTGTGCTCCTTATTAGCTGTGTGACCTCACACAAGTTCCTTAGCATCTCTGAGCTTCAGCTTTCTCTTCTATAAATGGGGTTAAGAACACATCACATCCTCCACCTACATCACAGATCTGCTGTGAGGACTAATGATCTAACTAGCAAATGATAATTGCTTAATTAACTTAAGCCATTGTTTTATTTGGGCACTCATGTGGGACATACAGTAGTGTGTGATAAACTGAACTGTCCCTGTCTAATTCTGAGTCCCCTTTATTTTATTTTTTACCCTCACCTGAGGATATTTTTCCATT
>NW_006370831.1:0-927 GCF_000327345.1 Myotis davidii
CCGTCTTTAACTCGGCCGGCTGTAATTCCCCGCCTGGAGGAGAACCTTGTACTTCTCTCTTCCTCTCTGCCAAGTTCCTATTGATTGGCTGGTGATGAGCTAGTAAAGGCTTGATGAGAATGCCATCTAGGCCTTCCGTGTCAAGATCAAGGGAAGCGTATAAAGAGACGCCTTTCATCTTTCCCTGAAGTCGGTGCCTTCGTTAATTACGCCTTGTCCAGAGGCAACGGGTCCGCCAGATGAGGTGCCGTGACGGGGGGGACTCTGGCCCCGGCTTCGCCGGCTTGTGAAGGACACGGTCTGCCACAAAGGGACTTTTGAACACACGACGCAGGAAGAATCAAATGGTTTCTGCAGTGACAGGGTCAGCTGGATCCCAGCCTGGGCCCCGAAAGAAATCAGATGGTGAAGAGTAAACAACAAAAGAAGCTGAAGACGGATGGAAGGCAGAGGTGGTCTTTTATCTGCCAGCCGGCGAGCTGCCAGCTTTCTCTTGTGCAAATAGACCTGGCGTTTCTGAGCTGCCATCGTCTCACCTGGGAGGTCACTGGCCCTAGTCCCTCGCTGGTTTGTGAGCTCGGAGAGAGCAAGGGCTTTGTCATGCATATTTCTATTCCACCAGCTGCGGAACATGGCCTTTTATGTAGCTGATGTTTGATGTGTGAAGAAATAAAGGAAGAAAAGAACAAAAACTTTATGTCCTACAGCCTAAATTTATAAGGGAAACTTTTGCTTTTCTCCCACATTATTTAAAAACCGTGACAGAAAAAAATAATGAACTTTTTTTTTTTAGATAAAAGAAATGGTGAGAATGGGGAAGAACAGAGGTGAGTAAGGAAAGCAATAAACATCTGTTTAGGGGCTACCTTGAACCAAACACAGTGGCAAGTAATTTGCATCCCATATCATAGCATCTAAACCTTACAA
>NW_006370832.1:0-927 GCF_000327345.1 Myotis davidii
TTGCTATAGAAAGTACTATTAAAATTTGAAGGAAATTTGATTACAGTTGTATGGGTAGATGATTTCTACATTTACTTTTAGCTCTAGAAGTTTGAAAGTCTCTGAAATAAGAGGGGAAACAGTGAAATATGAGGAATAACATTCTGGCCAACAGCTTGATCTTAATCAGTATTTGAACTTAAAACTGAAATGTAATACTGAACAATCATGAAGGGTAGAGAATTCATCATACAAAGATTGGCTTGCTGTTCTGTGTTCAAAAAAAGAAATGCTTATTTTTGAGGAAACTTAATAATGGTGGCCCATAAATTCTTTGATAAAATTTCTTTCAAAGGGAAGAAATCAATTCACCCTGCAGGGCATAAAGAAGGGTTGTAATCCTTCTTTATATAAAAAAGGGGAGAAAGGCTGGTATAAGGGAAAACACAGGCATTGATAATGCATTTGATGCATATTGGGCTTCTAGGGACAAAGAAGCTGTATACAAATGAACTGTAATATTTGCATTAAAGTCCTCTTTATGACAGTGGGACATATGGATACAAAGAAAGTATTTTATACTATGCTCAGTGGAGTTTTCCATATGAAATGTGACTATTTGCCAGTAGCAAAAAGAAGGACCATTCCCAAACTCCTTCATGTACTAGATAATTAACATGATTTTAAAAGTAATTAATTGAAAAGGGATGGATTTCCTAGTTGATCCTATTTCAGATTATATTAGTTTGCTCTGATCATTAAATATATTTTTAGGGTCTAGTCTCTGAAGGATTTGAGGTGATTGTGTGAGACTTCTGACCTATACAATAACATGACAAAGGAAGCTGTTCAAGCTTACTTTTAAAAAACCATAGAAGTATATAACAAAACCTTGTAGAAATATCAGCAGCACCTATCATGGCTCCGCTGATCCCGGTGCTGGGAGGC
>NW_006370833.1:0-927 GCF_000327345.1 Myotis davidii
AAATTATTTGCAGAAGCAGCCTGCAGTTTGCTCATAACCACAAGGTCAGAAGGATTCCATTAATAAGTCCAGACTCCAGGAACCCTGAGTTAATGAGAAGGAACCAGACTCCTCAGGAATGAGCACCGAGATTTTGGTAATTCTCATATGAAATCGTTGGGGAAAAGAGGACAGAGCAGAATGGGCAGTTTGTCTCTCCCACCACTGCCTGCCATCCCTCCCTAAAGTTAAAAATGGCCTTGACAACAAGACGCGAGAACTGTGCATGAGTGTCCTTGTGGGCAGTCTGCCCCCAAACAGGTTTTTCAAGGCCACAAAGAGAGCTCTGATTGTTCACAGAAATAGCTGCAGGCAGCTGGAAACATGTAAGGGCACAGCTTTCCAGAGGCCTTCACCTCGAATCTTCACCAACCCAATAGCTAGGTTTCGAAGAAATAACTCGGTTAGAATTCTAGCATTTGCTGATCCCCACAGCACTGAGAGTGAAAAGGGGAGGCATTGGACATGCAGGCACGGACTTGAACTTTTTCAGCTGGAAAATATAACTGACAGTGGGAGGGAGGGGTCCTGCTACTCTTTCTCTTCTCTGAACTAGATTTTGTGTTCCTTGCTGAGGCATCCCTGACCTCTACAGTTGGATAGCTGTTCTTTCTTCCTCGGTATCACCCTCAAAGTGTTGGGTTAGTGTATGACTTGCCGAGTCTACCCTTCAAAGGAAGTCCAAGGGATCCGAGCATGCAACCCCATCTAACCTCAAAGGGGATGTCCCATGGGTATGTTTCCCAGTCGCCCCTGCAAGCTCTCAGCATGGAGGTGACAGCGCTTTATCCTGCAGCCAAATCTGATAAAATGCATGACCCCATCCACTGCCACCTCCTGCCCTTGCTCTGCTTGGTGTAAAGGGGAGCCCTGAGAATTTGATAGTGG
>NW_006370834.1:0-927 GCF_000327345.1 Myotis davidii
AGAATATATGTCCAGAAAATTACCATGATTTGTGTATTGTTAATAAGAATTTTTAATAGCCATTAATTTCAATAGCTGTTATATACAATCTGCCTTAAACAGGCACAATAGATTGTCTTTGCATGTTTACAATTTAAATAAAAGTGGAAAGACCAATAACATTTAATTTCCTTTTGATCCTGTCAGGACAATTATGAGTAATAAATGGATTCTGCATTGTGATGACAGTGTCAAAATAACACAGATTTTATATGGTAATTCCTGTGGTAATGCAGCAGACATATAAGCATGATGGGTTCTCGATCCCTAATTAGGATATAGATCAGTAAAGAATGTTGTAGCAGAGAAACTTTCTGATCAGCCTAATTCTAGTTTGGTGAGTTGTGACTCATTATAAAGAGATGATTAGTTCACTTATGATTGGGATTTTATAACTTCAGGAGCTTTTAAGTGCTCTTTCTGAATGAATAAAATAAATTAGCTGTAATAGTCACCATGGAAAATAGAAAAGATGATGTTCATTTCCAGAGAAAATTACTTATCTGGATAGTACTAAAGGTTGAATCATAGAAACTCAGTCTTGGGTGGATTTGTAATTCTTATATATTGTGGAAGGCTTTCTTCTGTTTCACAGGTCCCTTGGGGTTAACTAGATATGCAAATTTCTCAAACCTAACCTTAAAGTTACCTGATAAAGATTTTAAAAAATGTATTCATGCTTGCATCCCACACTGAGAAATTTTGATATTTATTTATTGGGAGAAAGAAATTATTTCAATCTTCTTTATCAGCCTCTATGCATATTTTGAGTTAATTATTCTTATTACAAAATCATCAAAGAGAGGCTTTCGTGATTGGATGTGGTGAACAAAGCAAGAGATAGTAATACCTATTCCTCTTCCCAAGAATTACCCCTTTGTTTTTTTT
>NW_006370835.1:0-927 GCF_000327345.1 Myotis davidii
AATATATACCTTTAAATCGCCTTCACATCTTAAGAATAGAAAATATGATGGGGTAGTAGATACCATAACACTTACTAAAAGAGAGCTGAATAAAGGATTACCAGCTACCCTTTCATCTTAAGCCAGTTGATCCTTATTGATTAAAAAAGCTTCAGGTGGTGCCTACAACAATGACTCTTCCCCGGCCACACACAGCCATTTTCTGTGTTCTTTCTTTCTGTGGTCTCAGTAGTTAAATCCTGACCATTAACCTGGTTCAGGATGAGGACTTACATGATTGCATACTTTATAACTTTCAAATACTGTTTGTTCTTCCCGAACAGTGAGTGAATGGGGCGATGTCATATCTGCAATAGAGCAACATCCTGAGTGCTTCGAACATGGAACACGTAGCATTCCTTCCTCTGCAGGTTTCAAATCCCACCTCTCCCTAATGCCACCAGAGCCCACCTCAATCCTCAGGCCACAGTTAGCACAAACAAGCACGACCCCTCCCCCCAACTCCAGCCCTGCTCATACTTACTATGACGCTAGCATTATGATGATTAAAATGCACTTTTTGATAATTACCCAGCCACCATGAGCAAGGAGAGTGAAAGAATCTGAACCATGCCCCTGCCTGGGGCATGGGCTCTCCAGGGGAATATACTGGCCTGTTCCTGTTCAGAAAACACCTGGATAAGAACGTGACCCAGACTTAGAGCTAAAAAGATCTGTTTTCTAATTGCTAGAGAACATTTTTGTTTGAGAAGCACTTCACAAATAGGATAAGGAAAACAGTCCTTTTATCAGGAATGTTTATGCCATGTAGTGATGGCCTTTCTTCATATATCCTTGCATGAGAAACGTCAGGTTCTCACAAAGGTTTACTGATATGCAGCAGAGGACAGAAGTCCCACTGCCTAACTCAGCTTCATATATATATAT
>NW_006370836.1:0-927 GCF_000327345.1 Myotis davidii
AAGGGCACATCAGAGTGGGGACCCTGTCTCCTTCACCTTGTATTCCCAGATTCTAGCTCAATGCCTAAAATACAGCAGAACAGTCAGTACTGAAATGATCTCCACATTAGCAAGAAAAACGGGATTGATGCTATAATTAGGGACTGAACGCAATACCCAGAAATTAGATGACTGGCTACAAGTCACACAAAACATAACTTATGGAGAAGAAGAAAATATGGTACTTGATTCACAATCTAATCAGCAATTCGTACACTGTAAAATCCACAAAACACATAAACACAGTGTGATGATTCCTCCCGTGCTAATGAAGCCATGGGCTGCAACATGAACCTCTCTCATCTGGGAGGAATCCAAGTAGGGGGAAAAGACACTAAAAATGTCACACAAGACAGACTGCGGTTTGATTTTCACATAAGAAAGATCTGAGTTTTGGTCAAGATACAGTTTCCTGTTTGCATCCTTTGGGTTTAGCTGACCATTTCAAAGAAAATATTATTGTTTTATGGCTGACAGAACATTTTGCTAAAACCATCCAGATGTGACTATTGTACCCATTCAACTGAATCAGGGGATGCAGTCTTATGATCACCTCAGTGTCACGCCGGGTAATTTACTCTTTTCCATCAGAATAACACTATCTTTAACAACAATGAGTCAAAATAATGTCTCAAGTTAAAGAGAAATACAGACAAAACAAATGGGCATGTACTTATCAGTGTTTAAATTGGCTACTTAAACGTTGATAGGACTATCTTAAAGGTTTATTTGTGTTACTATAAAGGTCTCTGCTTGTGTTTTGTAAAAGTTCAAAATTCCATTTACCTACTGAAAGTTCACCTCTCTAATTTATATGTATGTATAAAATATACTGTAAAATATATATGTGTGTGTTGAAAAGATATTGAGAAGTAAAAAAAATGATTT
>NW_006370837.1:0-927 GCF_000327345.1 Myotis davidii
GGCGCAAGTTGAAAAGTGTGCAACTTGAGCAAGGACAGACATCTTGAGCTTGAAATTTTCAAATGCCACGGCAAAAAATTGAGAATGTTCTTGATATGAGTAAGGGCTATCTTTGTAAACTACTCATATGCTTAGGCAACTCAAAGTACCATTTAAACACAAGAATAATTTTTCCAGTTAAGTTTGGGCCGGTTCAAACAGAAAGTTAGTGCCCCGGCTAATGTAGATTGTTTGTTTTAAGTCTTCTCACTATGTCTGCATGTAGTGAGGAAGAGAGGTAAGTCCATCTAGTGCTGAATCATTAATTCTGGTAAAATCATAATGCAATTTTGTTTGCTCAAAGCCACTCTTTCAATCACCATATGTGTGTGTGTAAAGAACATTATAGAGGGAGAGAGACTTGTTTTAGGCAAACAACAACTCTCACTGGAACTAAATTTAGTACTCACTGGTTAATGATAGTGAACATGAATTGTATATATGTGAAAAATAGTGATGAGACTTATCTATTTTGTAGACCAATGGATCTCATGCATAGAGTACAGCATTGTCATGAAAGTGCTTCCCCTGGACAATGGTCCTAATGGGTCTGCCATTGCTTGGTACCATATTGGAATTCCTGTCCTAATTGCTTTTAGGGCCACTTTACACCAAGAAAAGAACATCAGGATATTATAATTGAGTCTTGTTTAATCACCTACTTTATTCATTGAGTCTGAGGATTGCTAAGGATTTTGCAAGAGTCGTTTTACCGTCTAAGTACAGACATTCACCACCATTGAGTATACGCACAGAAAATGCCAGCGTGGCAAGAGGACGTACGCTATGCTTCGCAGTGACTTTGAAAAGAGGACTATGTCCGGTGTGGTGGGCGTGTTGGCCAGTAAATGAGATCCCTCCCCACCATGGCTTCTTAGGACTTTCCCC
>NW_006370838.1:0-927 GCF_000327345.1 Myotis davidii
TATGGTAAGAATATATGTGGCAAATCTTGCCAGTGATTTGCTTTAGTTCAAACCCCCGATGATCTTTTATGCCACAGTACTTATATTTTTTGAGTCAAATTAAGACAGGCTAAATCGATCAGGAGGTCCATCAAGTGGTAATGTTAAGATATTCTATTGCTTCAGAGGCTTTAAATGGTCAGGACAGAGTACTTAGCTGAGCAGTTGCTCAGGACTTGGCAGTTGCAGTTAACTAGAATAAATTTTGTGCATTAATTTATTGGTAAATTGAGGTAGCTATTAGCACAATAATCCCAAATAGCTTTTTTGGATGCAATACCTTGGAAGGTGGGGTTAAAATGATTATTTTCACATGATACTTGTAATATAGGGTAATTCATTTTTACCAGAGGTGCAAGCTCTATGAGCCAAGTTGTAGCAGCAGAAAATCATTGTTTGTGGCCCCACTGCCCAAGTTCTGCAAAGTTGGTTGATCCAGCCAAACGAGGTGGTTATACTTCCTTCACTTTGGACTTTGTGGCCACTGAATAAATATAAAATACTGGCATAAAACTCAGTATATTTTATAGAATTTCAAAAGCAGATGAAGAACTGCCCACCCTTAATAAATTTATGTAACACCAAAACCTGGACTCTAAAAATTTTCATAGTTGGAAACATCTAAAATACTGAAGATAACAAAGATTTATTTTACAAAGCTTTTAGCTTATGAAAACTGACATAATATATTATAAAGTCTTAAGGGTGTCCTTAAAATTAAGGTGAGCAAATCACACTGTCTCTAGGTATGCACAAAATCTTGAAAACCATTAAACAGTTGCTTACGAGTTTCAGAAACTCCACTTCCTAGTCAAACTTTATGGAACTCCTTCATCTGCAAAAATCTTCAACTCTGCTCAGCTGGTGTAGCTCAGTGGTTGAGCATCA
>NW_006370839.1:0-927 GCF_000327345.1 Myotis davidii
TTTCTTTTTGAAAAAAAGTTTAAGCCTGCCTTGGGATTCCTTTAGATTATGAAGCCCTTTAGTAGGTTAGCCATCCTGATGTGGTTTTATGAATGTCATTTGGAGAGATGAAACATACTGTAGGAGTCTGTTAAAATGACTCTAGTTCAGAATAACAGGAAAAAAACCCAAAAGATATATCCATTAGGTTGTGAAAGGGTAAGAACAAAAATTAATGTTTGTAGGAAACTAATTATATGGAAAATGAATCATTCAAGATATCAAGTACTGAAATACAACAATCCTGATTTTTGAAATTCAAAGACAGACTTTCTAAAGAGTTAGAAAATATTAAAGGGTGACAATTATAAACCAAAGGAAAAAATAAATTAAGACTTACCTACAGAGCTTTATTTAACTTTTCAGTTGAGCAAAAGAACATAATAGGAATTATGGAAAAATACATTATTAAGAACATCTAAAGATTGCATAATCTTTTTAAAGACATAACATTTTATCTTAAAAAGCAACATTTTTCTTTTCAGTGTGAATTTTGAAGTCAAGCGGATATGTCCTTTAAAGATGTGAAAATGAACTTTTCCATTGAGAACAGAACTTTTCTAAGAGATATCAAAACTGTATTTTGCATTTCATCATATATGATTATAACCTGTTGAGGCTCATAAGGTAACATTAAATGTTGACCTAACTGAAGCTCCTTCCTGATCAATAAATAAATGGAAACAGCAGCGAGCTCATCTGGTTGCCCGACTCCTGCTTGTGAGCCTAAAGTAGCTCTTGAGTTTCTCCCACTGTAACAACCCAATGCAGGCAGCGCAGCTCATTGGAAGTAGTAGGCTAGAATTCTTTCCTTTCAGGAAAGCTGACCTCCTAATCCGCTTTGAGGTAGATCAGGGCCTGTTTTAAGAGTCAAGAAAGCTTTTATCT
>NW_006370840.1:0-927 GCF_000327345.1 Myotis davidii
AGCCTATAAATATGCTATGAGAAGTCTGTTTGAAACACGATATTTACAAATTGCTTACTCTCTGTTCATCTTTGCTATTTCATTATGAAGAATAGGTTCATTTTAAAATGCAAGTATATTAGTTTCAGAAAGTGGCTAATTGTAATGGAAGTAATAAGAGCCTTGACTATTATTGCTGTTAGTTTTCAACACACACATGAGAAAATATTACTGTAATGTGTCATGTGAACACTTTTGCCACAGTGTGTCCAGGTTAAGTGTCCACTCCTTCTTGATGACCTTGTCATTGGCTATCATTATGTCTCTAACCTCAGTGAGCATTATTATCCAGTCTTAATAACGTTTGGCTAAAGCAATAATACAGCACTTAAACTGGCATTCTTCCCAGGCAGAGAGGGGCTAATACGAAAGTCTAAGTTTGGGAGTGTTTTCAGGAGGAGGATCTGTAAAATAAAGAGAACTTCCCATTTAACTCAGTATTTACCAACAAAACAGAAGAGTAAGTTTGTTTGCCCGAATTGTGTGTAGCATTTCACTTAGTGCCAAAAGTGTATAACTTTTTTTTTCAGTACTTACTATAGTATCTATAAATAATAAATGTCTGTTTAATTTACTGTTATATGCATTCATTATTAATCATATGTATAACAAGATCATCTTAAAAATATTTTCATTGAAATACATCTTTTCAAGTTTGAAATGATCAAAGGTATCTTAATTATTCACTGATATGAAGTCTGAAGGACCATTTCTTTGAGGCCGCTGACTTCTCTGCTTATGTAAAATAGCTGCTTCGAATAAATCTAACAAGTTTAAGGGTTTATTTTTACTAAAGCCTCAAAGTCCCCATGTAATTGTAAACATATATAATAATTAGAACTAACATTTAGCATATGCTAAATGTTGTATTTACATGTGTCTTTTTTT
>NW_006370841.1:0-927 GCF_000327345.1 Myotis davidii
CTGAGCCAAACCGGTTTCGGCTACTTTCTCTTTCATAGACACCTTTTCTTCCTTTCTTTGCTATTTCTGCTCCCTCTGTTCCACCTATATCTCCTTATCCTTTCTTGCTTCAAATAGATCCTTGGAAAAGGAAAGTGATGAGTTTTTAGATATACAGTTCCATTTGTAAATGGGTTTCCCTTCAAAGAAGGATGAGGACACAAGTTCTTTAGTTGATAATGGATTACCTGCCTTCTTAGAGGATACAGGCTTGCGTTCCTCCTATCCTAGCCCTGAGCTCACTCTATGTTTTAGTATAGATTCTATTTCCAGGAGTCTCTTATCATCTATTCATCATGGGTCTAGGAAAGCAGAAATTCCAAAGGAATATGTTTAGGGAGTAGTTAAGAACTTGCATAAAAGACTCTGTCCTTATACAAAGGCAACATGATGCAAAGAAGTTTCCCTAGTTCCTTGGAAAAAGGCAAATGTTTTACTAAGTGTTATGTTGATGAATATAGCGACATGATAATGTGAGCCAAAGAGCCATACAAGTGCACATTTTTCTTGTTACAATGTGAGGAAAGCCTGCTTCTCTGATCTGCTCAGCAGGGATGCTAATGCCATTGAGACGCTACCCAGTATTTCTGCCAGCTGATGGTACTCACAGGAAAGCTTTCCTCGTTTCCCAGAAGTTGTGGATGTCCTTCACAGCATGTTTTCAATTCAGACCCCCACGCTTGTACATGTGCACAAGCTATTGTATGAAATTCTGCAATTGGCGACTTTGATGTTGCAAGCACATTGGGCACCAGAACATGACCCACCACCTCAAGGAGTAGCCAAATATTCACCACCCTCCACAACTGCAGAAGAACTAAGAGCTTGGGAGACCCATAGGAGGACATTGTTCACAGCCTTTCCTCTCAAGGTGAGCTGGGGGAAGCT
>NW_006370842.1:0-928 GCF_000327345.1 Myotis davidii
TATATATATATAATATTCATAGTATATATGTACATATTTACATATACTTCTATGCCAATAGAAAGACTAAAAAACTCTGAATTCAGTGGTTTTCCTTGAAAAAAGGATTAGAAGTGATTAATATCTTTGCTTTCCAGATATTTACAATAAGTCTGTATTATTTTATGATACAATTGTATAACTAGTGTTTATTTTGGGGTATAATTTAGAAAAAAATATCAGGAGCTTTTCAAGAAAACAAGGTATTAAAACTGCAGAAAACAAATTCATATTGTAACTTTGTGAATTACCCATATTTCATATTCACAGTCTGTAGTAATTTCCATTTTCATGGTATGACTATATCTTTATCTGAATAGCTAAACGTGATCCAAAGACAACACTGTGCTTCTAAAAATGAAATTCTGTTAACTATTAAATGCGACCATAATAGAAAGATAAAATGTTTCAATTAATGATAAATCTGGACAATTAATGGTTAAAATGAGCAAATGAAAATAGACACGGCCCCCTTTCCTCTTCACTTTTCATGTTGAATTGGGCACCAAGTCATCTTTCCTCTAACTTCTGAAAGTGTAAAGCAGCAATCCCTGGTGCTCATTTCCTACCCAGCTACTTGTATTTCCCCCTACACTACCTGCTCAGTCACCAACTCAGCCTTCATTCTCAAAACCACTGTCAGGATGATCTTTCCAAAATGCAAATCTGATCTGGGTAAGAGCAGACTTGATGAGAAACTGAGAAACTTCAGTGCATACAAGGCACTTGGGCAAAAGCCGTAGGGCCGGTTGGGCACCTGGACCAGGTGTGCACTCAATGAATTAGAGAGATAAAATCTGACCTCAAGATCCTTCAGAGAGGTTGTTTGTGCTTAACAGAGTTAAGTCTGTTTGAGACATAACAGAGTTCCTACAGGGCTACAGAAAGA
>NW_006370843.1:0-927 GCF_000327345.1 Myotis davidii
GGTTCATAAGTTGATGCTCAACCTCTGAGCCACCCGGGTTGGGCTACCCTTTCCTTTTGGATTATCTTTCAGGGTCATTGTGAGTCAGATGGCAATGTAAGTGCTGCAAACTAGAAGCACTAGACAGAAATAGCTGCTATCCTGCTTAGTGCTCTCTTGGTGTGGCTACTTAACTTACTCAAAGTCATGAGACTTGATTACAACCCAGGCCTCTTGACTCTCAGGCTTGAGCACTGGTATCTACATCACAATTTAACCCAATCAAAACCTGTTCAGCGAGTATTAGGTGCTCAGGAATGTTAGCCACACAGGGTAGGATAAGAGAAATATAAAGGATAGAACCCTGACCACTAATTGGTCAAAGATTCACGCAGACTCAACAAGTGCTCAGCTAGCCCCAAAGTATGGCACATCTGGGCATCCTACCTGAACTTGGAGGCAGCTCCTGGGGACCATGCGGTGGAGGAGCACTCACACAGACAAGTAGAACTGGCACCCAGTCTTTACCAGTAAAACCCATTTGCACCCTGTTTCACAGTGACTGTTAACTGTTGTAACTATTTTCCCCTGATTCGAAGCTGCCTGTTTTCGTGTTATGTCACTGGATTTCAAATGAGGAAATACAATGTTATTTCTACCCCCATATCCTACCCACATCCCACCCTATATTTCTAGGAAGGTCCTTCAGTCCCAGTGGAAGAAACATGGGAGGTATGCAAAACCCCATATTCAACTGTAAAGTGTTACAGTGATGAGAGAAGGGGATGTGGACCGGAATGAATTTGAGCTTGAGAATCAGGCTATGTATCATGTCTGTTGATTTGCCATGTCCTATATCCATTCAACCCTATTCTCATGATAGGATCCTGATTTCCTTTGGGGAAAGTTCCTGTGCCCTAAAGCAGTGGTTCTCAACCTTCCGGCCCT
>NW_006370844.1:0-928 GCF_000327345.1 Myotis davidii
ATAGTGGATGAACAAGAAAGTAACAAAGAAGAAAATATTCACCTGACAAGATTTCTCCGCGTCCTGGCCAACTTCCTCATCATCTGTTGTTTGTGTGGGAGCGGGTACCTCATTTACTTCGTGGTGAAGCGATCCCAGGAATTCTCCAAAATGCAGAATGTCAGCTGGTATGAAAGGAATGAGGTAAGGAGGGCATCTCTATGGAAGTGAATATTAGGGGCAAATACTGAAATTACACTGGTTCCTATGCCGTTCAGCTAAAGACTTGATCTAGAATGTGAAATTGCATCTCTTTCCAGTCTAGTAGTGCAAACATCTTGAACAAAGGGTCACCCATTAGGCTTCTGTAGCTAGATAGAACTGGGTTTAATTAGCATGTCAGTCAGGATAGCTTTTAAACACAGTTGTTAAAAAGGTGATCCTTTCCTCACAGCTCTATAGTGCCATATGTCATAAATCAAGTGTTTATTAATACATGGCTAGGTTTCTGGGCTTCCTTTTCCATTCCATTGATCTATTTGTCTAATTCTGCACTAATAACACACTCATAAACCATAGCTTTATAGCATGTCTTGATATCTGGTAGAGTGATTTTCTCATGGAGATCCACAATAAAACACATTAAAGTTTTATTGTGATTTTATTGAATCCATAGATCTCTTTTGGAAATTTGACATCTGTGGTAGTTGGCAAATGGTTACAAATTCTTCCCATCCTTGTATGCACATTTCTTTGCAATGTGCTTTTCTAGCTGCTCCCACGAAGAGGTGGCATCTTTTTCCCCATCCCTTGAATCCATTTGGGTTTGGCCATGTGACTTGCTTTAGCCAATGGGATAGTAGCTACTATATACAAGCAGACTTGAAAAGTGCTTGTGAATTGGAACTTGCTCTCTTGGGAATCCTGAGACCTCTATGATTTAAACAAT
>NW_006370845.1:0-928 GCF_000327345.1 Myotis davidii
AAATAAGTCACATACGCACAACATCATGTATAACATTAGTGGCTAAAAGCACCAGTCTGAAGCCAAAACTGCTTTGGTCCAAAACCCAAATCTACGACTTAATAGTTCTGTGATTTGGAACTAGTTACTTCACCTCTCTGTGCCAGAGTTTCCTCACCTCTAAAATGGGCTATTGTGTGATTTTAATTAGCTAATAATAAAAAGTAGAAAAGCATTTAAAACACAGCCAGGCATACTGTAGCTTCTTGACAAATGTTAACTATCACCATTGTGTTCCCACAATGTGGCAATATAAACACAGCGACCAAGACTTTTGAGATATGCAATATTAGAGGCCTGAATTCCAGTCATAATCCTGATGTGATCTTAATAGTTATATAACCTTGGGCAACTGTTTAAATTATCTCTACTTTGTGTGGTTGGTTTGCTTGTTTTTTATCAGATAATAATAGTGCCTGCATCATAAAACTTTTTGGAAAGTTACAATCAAATTATGCATGTAATTAACATAGAGTCTGGCCATGGTAAACACTTCATAAAAGCAGGCTATCCAGTAGTGGGGGGATTTTTTAAATCTGAAATTAATATCAATACAAAATCTCTTGGGTTTGCTCTTAGACAGGCACCTTCACCTAGTTGGCACTTGTATTTGTGCCTCATTAGCTTTGGGAGGGCAGGATAACATCACTGAAGAAGTAGAAAATGTGTTACATTTTGGACATAAAGCAAGGAAAGTTTATGGCTCCAGTTTGAGTTCCGCAGGAAACAGAATATTCTATACGGTGATTTGAACAGGTTAGAACATAGTTATTTGTGTCAGGCCTGGCCGACTTGCTCTTAGATTTCTTTTCAAACTTTCCTCCTATGCTCTGCTTAATGTGGGGTGTGGCAAGTAGAAAAGTGGTGCTGACAAGAGACTGGAGGGTGA
>NW_006370846.1:0-928 GCF_000327345.1 Myotis davidii
CTCTCTCTCTCTCTCTCTCTCTCTCTCTTAGTGCCTTCCTCTTTCTAAAATCAATAAAAAGAGTTCTTTAAAAAATGATGTCCCATACTTTTCGGTAGGCTATTTTGTTTGTTATATAAAGATTTATACTAAATATAATTTAACCTGTTATCTTTTCAGAACATTTCCCTCTTATCACACAAAATATACATAGAGCAAACTGGCAGAGGGAAAAAATACCTGAAATTAATCAATAAAAAATTAACTTTTAAGTCCTTTATTTTTTAAGTCCTTTATTTATTAGTCAAAACACTTGATTGTGTGTTTTTTTAAAGTTTGGAATTAAATACATGTTTACTTAAAAAAACTACAAAATGCTACTAAATGCTAATTAGAAGGATAATGAGATTGAACCTGTAACCCCTTCCTATTATTTTTTCCCCCAATGCTCTAGGTGCAAAAATGAGTTACAGAAGAAACAGATTTATAAAAATATTTAAAGGTTTGCAGTAATATTTTAAGGACAATTGTGGTATCTTTATTGTCTTATTAAAAACCTTAAACCAGGGAGGAGAAATTCATGGCCGCTGCTTTTTACTCCCTAAAAGAAAGGAAAATGGACAGTCTGCTTGAACTGCTCTAACAGAAGGTCCTTACAGAACAACTTCATTAAATGATCTTACTAAGACTGAGTGTCTGTCTCTGTCACTGGAAGGAAAAATAATGGCCTGTTCCTGGGCGAGTCACATTATGACCTGAACACTGTAGACACAGTAATTTGGTAACCAAGTGTACTCGTGATGGATGTTTGCTGGTGTCACTGCACGGGTAGAAAAGCACTGATTGAATGATAGTCTTAGACATTTGGATTTATTATTTATGAATTGCAGAGTAGAACAGAAGAATGATTGTGGTCTTATGTTGCATAACTGTGATTTTGGAAAACAAC
>NW_006370847.1:0-928 GCF_000327345.1 Myotis davidii
AAAAAATTGCAAAATTCAAACTGAATATCCACTATTAAAGTAACAGGGCTATTTGAATTATGGCACATTGCAAATCCAAAGTTAATGTGTTCTTTTCTTTTGAAATGTTACCTGCATTATTACATTTTGTCAAATTGTACCTGTACCATGATTCATCATAATTCAGGTTCCTTAAACTAGAAAAAGATAATTATACTTGCTGCTCATTATGATTTTCTTTGGAATACTGGACTGAGGATCTAGGTAAATAAAATGATTTTCCGTAAAGTTTAATTAAGCAGATCTTTATCGTGGAAGATTCTTCACCTCTTAGACCGATAACACTCCATGGAAATGATTCTGTCCTTTATTGCTATGTCTTTGTAATATTACTGCATTCTAAATACAAAACAAACCCAAAGATGCTTCTTCTTAAGGATATTAAATTCTCTAAAATCAATAACAACAAATTTATGCACCAGGAATCATTCTCCAAATACTTGCACAACTTATGCACCTCATGGTTCCCCACTGAATGAACACATTAAAAATAAGTAGAAACACTGGTATTTACTAAGAAATGTCACTGAGGCAGGGGCCCTTGAATGGTCATTAGAAATAGTCCTTTTGTGCCTACCATTAATTGAATTTGAAGACAATGGTCTTCTGCTCAAAACCGTTTAGTGGATTATCATTGAACATCCTAACTTCTTACCGAGGTCTGTGAAATTCTGCAACATTTAGCCCCTGTCCCCCATCCTACCTTCCTTATGCATAATTCCCATCACTCACTCTGCCCCAACCTTCTTCCCTTCCTTTAAATGCACTAAGTTCTTCCACAACCCAGAACCTTTGCACACACTGATCTGTGCTTTCCCCACAAATGAATGAACCGGCTCCTCTCAGCCTTACTGTTTCAATTTTAATGTCACCTCCACAGAGAGGCTGT
>NW_006370848.1:0-928 GCF_000327345.1 Myotis davidii
AAAAAAAAAGAGAGAGGGAAAAGAGGGGAGAGCCCTGCATACTCAGGAATTTGGTTTCTGGAGAACCACTAAAAAAACTTTGAGGCTCAGCTTAAAAATTAAGCATTTGTTCCAGCTTCCTTCGGTTAAACTTTAAAAACAGAAGTCCAGTGTAGTTCTGTGACTGGCAAAAAGGAATAAGACCTCGTTAGCAGGAGACACCAGGACTATAGATGGCAGCTCATGCTGCTCATAGTCTCATCAGTGCTCCAGGGCACTGGACACTTACCCATCAAATAAGTTAACTGATTATCTTAAATACTCTGGTAGGTCTGAGTTTGGGTTGCCCACCCTAATTCAAACATTTTAACCCTGATTCTTAAAGGACATATAATATCAACAAGTGAAAACAGTGACTAAAACACTACTGTGACCAATTCATTGAATAACTGTCTTTGCTGCTATGTTCCATAATGTGTTAGAAAAACAGGGCTAAAGCACTACCCAAAAGCCACTGTCTCTGACGTGACAGAACTTACAGTCTGGAGAATGATACTGGCATTAAGTAAACAGCAGAATCAAGGTAAAATTATCAATATGATTTAGATGAGAAGAGAGTGGTCCATGGCAGCATAAAGATCTAGGGCAGGACCTCCCTTAACTCTTGAGCATAAAGAAGATGTAGAAATGTTTTTGATTGAAGTAAGCAGTTTAAAAGAACAAATGGTGTTGACATGGTAGGAAAACAACTAAGAAATGGTTGTCGTGTTTCATATAAAAGTTTTACATAAATAGATATACATCAATCCATAATGAGGTTTTTGTTGAAATTTCATAGTAAAGTACACCATACGCATAATGTCTCAATATTCATAATGGCTCTCTCTTACAAAATAAAGAAGCATCGATTTCCAGAATCTTACTAGAGGCCTGGTGCATGAAATTCGTG
>NW_006370849.1:0-928 GCF_000327345.1 Myotis davidii
AATAACAGAAAGTTTTGTGGCCCTACTATGTGTCGAGAACAATGCTTGGTTGGTTACATACCTTCACTCCGACCCTCACAGTCAGCCTGTTGCATAGCCCGCATTGTGACCTTATTTAGGAAAAGTTTCTTTGCCACTGTGATTAAGTTAAGGATCTTGAGATGAAATTTTCTTAGATTATTGGGCTGAGCTAATCCAATGACAAGTATCCTCATAAGAGGAAGACAGAGAGAGATCTGAGACAGACAAAAGGATAACACAGAGGAGGACACAACGCAACTGCAGAGGCAGAGATTGGCATGACGTAGCCCCAGGGTCACAAGTCAAGGAATGGATTCTCCCAAAGCCTCTAGAAGAAGTGCGGCTCTCTGAGAACTTGGCTTAGACTTGGGGCTCCAGAACTATGAGAGACTAAAGTGCCATTGTTGTGAGCCACTCAGCGTTTGCTAATGTTATGAGAGCCCTAGGAAACGAATGCACTCGCCATCACTGTGAATACTAAATGAGTGACTATATATAAAGCACTTAGAACAGAAACTGGCACATATTAAGTGTTCAGTAAGATTCAGCTCCTGTGTAATATCGTCCCCATGTTAATGATGAGAAAATAGGCTTTCATACTGAGAGTTTTCACAAGTGGGAAATGGCGAGAGACATTTCAGCCTGGTTTATATGATTGTGAGCCCAGGTCGGGAGGATTTATGTTTCCAGTTCAACTTTCTGATGAAAGCGACCTGCCCCCTGAAGTAACCGGAGACTTCTGACTTTCCAGCACCCAGCATGGAGGGTTTTTTGAGCACCAAGAATATTTAGTTGAGCCTCCCTCCTAATAAATTATACTCACTATGGGGGGAGTACTAAGTCAGAGTGAAGGACATGTCTTTGTCAAGTCCAGCTGATCTTGGACTTCCAGCCTCCAGAATTGTGA
>NW_006370850.1:0-928 GCF_000327345.1 Myotis davidii
GCCAGGCCAAGGGACCCCACTGGTGCATGAGTTTGTGCACCGCGCCTCTAGTATAATTATAAACTCCATTGATAGAATGTCATAAATGCTATTGTTCCTTTTATACTATATTATGGAAAGATTTAATACCCTAGTAAAAGGTATTTAAAATTTGCATATCCTGAAAGTTCACCATTTCTTAATAGGACAAATCCCAGTCTGCTGAAATATGGGAAAAGTTGAATTTTGGAAACAAGGACCAAAATGTCAAATTTAGGAAACTAATGGGTATTAAGGTGAGTATGTATACTTTCTATTAAAATCATACTAACATATTTTCAGGGTAACATTGATTCTCACCTTCAAAGTTATTTCAGTGATGTATCAACTCTGGGTACTTTTCTTGTTTGTTTATGTCCTCCACATTAATTTTACAGAATTAACTAAAATATTGTTATCACTGGTTGACAACACAAATTATTTTACTTAAATTAACAGGTTTATTGATTATTACTGTGTATTTGTACCTTAGGTGAACATTGAGTTCATAAGCTTCTGTTTATGAAAAGGAATAATGGATTTGCTTAAAAAGAATAAACACTTCTCATTTTAAAGTTAATGCTACCTGGTGGAATAGGACCCTTTTGATATTTAAAGTTTTAAAGAAGCTTTTTTTATTTCTTTTAGAACATTGAGTTTTTGCTGAGTTAAGGGTAATACAAGTACAGTATTAGATTTCATGGAAAGTTCCCCAATGCTCAGACATTGGTCATTATTAAGGAAATTAGTTCTTCATTAAAGGGATATTAAGCTGCACTGAGCTGGCTGTTTACACTGTCTGGCATGTGCTGCCCGTTCTTCATCATGCCCATCCACTTAAAGTTGATTTTTGTTTCATCCTAATACCTAAATGGAACACATGTGCTGAATGAATGAATGAATGAATGAA
>NW_006370851.1:0-928 GCF_000327345.1 Myotis davidii
AGGACATTATGCTAAGTGAACTAAGCCAGTCACAGATGGATAAATACTGAATTATTCCACTTATATAAAGTATCTAAAGCAACAAAACTCATAGAAGCAAAAAGTAGAATGGTGGTTGTCAGTGGTTGGGGAGGGAGGAATGGGGTGTTGCTAATCAATGGATAGAGTTTTAGTCATGTGAAATGAAAAAGTTCTAAAGATCTGTTATACAACATTATGCTAATAGATAACAATATTATACTTAAAATTTGTTAAAGGGGCAGATCTCCTGTTATGTTTTATTCATCACAATACAAAAAAAAGAAAAAATTTGAATGAATGAACAAACAGATGAATGAATGTCTGCTGCAGACCAATATTTGCCATTTAATCATCGTATAACATTAGATATGATATTTACCTCTCCAATCTTTAGGGAGTAATGGCTTCTATACAATGGCAATGTGAGATTACAATGAATTATTACTAATTCCAAAGCATATACAATGATTATTAATTGAAAAGCATGTGAAATTAAAGGTGGGTTTATAATTGTTATTATAAATTGTATTAGTATTTTTCCACTTGGAGAAGAGATTATCATGGGGATATGTGGTTGATGTTGGCAACATTTCTCAAGTGTAATCAGTAATAAAAGTATTTGTCATAAAATTACTCTCTAAGGAAAAGCTTTTGGGTCTAGGGGCATAGTTGTTTCAAATAAATATCCAATTTTTATGAAAGCCAACATTAATTCTATTGTCACTGAGGAAGGTGTGATTTAGGGAACATAGATAGACCCCTAAAGGGTAAAATTGGCTCTTAGTTCTCTTAGGACCAATTGAGATGTCAGGAGACACAGGTGCCACAGCCTGACCCTAATGCCACTTTTGTGTCAGTTACGTCGGCAATGTTTACATCATTCTATATCACGTTTTCAAATACCAAA
>NW_006370852.1:0-928 GCF_000327345.1 Myotis davidii
TTTTTTTTTTCTTGGCAGCAGCAGACCTTTATAAAATGGCTTTTATAAGCCAAAGATGGCATCATGTTTACAAAGTTTACCTTAGAGAACTCATTTCTTCAAATTATGAAAGAATGAAACTTTGACTTGAAATATTTCTCATCTCTGCAGAGCGTTCAATGATTTTTGAAACAATGTTAATTACATTATCTAAATTAATATTCACTAAAATGTGACTTCAATTGTGAAAAAATGTGTATTTTTAGGAAAAGGTTAAAGAATCAGGGTAATTGCATTCTGTGTAGAAAAGATTAGAAAATATTGAATTCCTGCCTTCTATTCATAAAACATTTTTAAATAGAAAAGAGAGCCTGTTTTCCTGCCTCCACACTGGAGGCATGAAAAGAATGATAGCAGTGGAGTGAAGAATGAAGCAGAATACCTTACTTAAAAATGGCATGACAGTAAATGCTATGAACTTTCCCTGTTGATTTATTTAAAAGGGACTATTCAAGCAGCATTTACAAAGTATTTAGTCTTATGCCAGAGACTATGTTATTTACTGTGGTAGAGACTCAGGTGTGGCCTTCCCCTCAAATACTTCATAACCCAACACAGAACACAGACATGTTAACAAATGCCATCATTCCACGATGTAGGATCCTCAGGGGAAGAGTGTAATTCATGTACACAGTGCCGTGGAATACACAAGAGGTGTCTGTTAACTCCACTTCGGTTACAAGGATGATCTTCACAAAGGAGCTAACTTTGAATATTGAAGAAAGATTCACCAGGTAGAATAAAGCCTGCATAAGAGTATGTCCATCGAGTTATAAACATTTGAGATTCAAGAGAGAAAAGTGAGGCATAAAGTCACGTAACTTAGCAACCACATAGTTTGATATAATGTTGTTGTTTTCCTCTAGAAATCTAGGAAGGAAAAAAAAAA
>NW_006370853.1:0-928 GCF_000327345.1 Myotis davidii
CTTGGTTTGGACCCAGTGATGCTGATTTTGGGTTCTGTCGTCTAGACTGGCGAGAGAATCCATTTCTGTTGTGTTAAGTCACCAACTTTGTGATCACTTGATAGAGCAGCAACAGGAAACTAATAAACCCACCACATTTGAGTGTCTGCTTTCATTCCATCCCCAAATCCACTTTTTAAAAATAATGACACATAACACAACACCTCCTGACATTTGGTAACACTATGTGACCATAACTCTGTCAATCACTTACGCATGCTGCATTCTTTAATCCTCACACCATTGCTACCTTTCAGGTTTAGGGATCCTTCTAGTCCATTGTCACATGACCATCAAATGGAAGACTTGTCATTAGAACTCAGAAAGCTGATTCCAGGATCTCTCTCATAACTTCTGCTACACTGCAACATGCACGATTCTTTATCACAAAGAGCAAAGGCTTTGGTCTACAGAAAGACAGAGACAAGTGTACTGCACTATATTCACTGATCATTCATATTACACTGTATTCCCATTCACTTAAAAATTCTGAAAAGAAATAATGGGTGTGCTGTTCGTTCTCTTCACTTGATATGTCATTCTATTTGATACATTACATTTTTCAATCAAGAGTGAGCCTAACATTTCCACCAGAATTAATAGCAAACTGTGACATGATGGTTGAGTTGTTTTCCAAGCGTAATCCTAATTAATAAGGCAAGTAAGGCATGATTTGGGGGGATAAGCATTGTTAAAATTTTGATTGGAATTTAAGTACCAAACTGGTGGTGTCATGAACTAAGTCTCAATTAACTATTTTCTTCTCATTGCATAAGGTAGGTTATATAAATTCTGGCCAGGAAAGTACCATTCACCTATCCATCTGTCCAGCTATCAATTTGTCTATCCGTTCACTCATCCATCCATTCATCCATCCATCTGTCCGTCC
>NW_006370854.1:0-928 GCF_000327345.1 Myotis davidii
TCCAGGGCTCTGCCCACAATGTGGATGAGTTATTTCTCTCAACATCTGATATAATGTGCATACTTAAAATCATTGAATTCATTATTTCTCTTGTGGCTTAGAATTTTTCCCTCTGTTACAGCCATCTCCATCTTATATAATACATACTTACCTATTTATTTAGTAGTTGCATATCTTCACTTATTAAAATGTAAGCTGTTTGAAGTAAAGAACTTTGATTTATCCATATTTAGACCCTAAAATCCTAGAATGGTGCCTAGCATGTAGTTGGCACTGAATAAAAATTTGAAAAAAATGGGCTACATTGAATGATTGAAAGTCTCCTCACCAAAGGAATTCTCAGAGATCAAAGTCTTGAACTTTGTGGCAAAGATCTAAGAATCTAGATTTCAAGATATTTCCCTAAAATCTTTCAATTTTGAATTTAATTTTTGATACTCTCATAAGAAATGAATTCTTCTGTTGGATTTTTTGGGCCTTTGTGCTCTTGATGTTTTCAGATGTCACCAGTTTCTAGTATACCCCAACTCCCCTATTCTTGTCTGAAAGTTGATTCTGGTATCACTACTAACTGGCCTGGTATGGAGGTCAATAGTGACAGCTGAAGCCCTCCTCCTGTCTCCAACCATCTCTACTTCTGGTCTTCACTCCTCCCTCATGTGGATCACTAGTAGTGCTGATTCTACCAGCCTACAGTAGTATTCTTTTATGCATATTCTGGGATGCAGCTTCAATTTTTTCCATTAAGTAGACATTACCTACTTTTTATCATCCACTGAGTCTAAAAGTTACGTTTGTTCTAAGTCAAGTTTGCAGTTATTTTTGAACATGTACTTTTTTCTGATTTGCTATGGGAAAGATAATATTTCTAGCCCATCATCATTCTCAAAAATACATCCTAGGCCAGTGGTCGGCAAACTCATTAGTC
>NW_006370855.1:0-928 GCF_000327345.1 Myotis davidii
TGGCTTTGAAATCTATCCTCTTTCCAGTCCATGTGCAACTTGTTCAAGAACAGATTTTGGGACCCACCTTGGTGTTAGTATTAAGCTGCCATTAGATGCTGTGTTTAGTTTTACAAATGGTCCACCTCCAGTAGAGAAGACTGGCATTGATGAATTTCCACTCCTAGGGAAAACACACAGAGACAAAAAAAGGCACAAATAAAAAAACCACAAAGAGTAGATACTGAAAGAAATGATGGAATTCCATACATATAAATGAACATTTTAATATAAAACTTCAAATGTTTTGCTATCTAAAAGATGGCACAAATTAATAGAATTACCATAATGATGTAGGTATAATTTTTGCTTAATACCTCAAGTTCCTGTTTGCATGCTTATATATTACTTAAAGTTAAAATTTGTGTATATATAACTTGGGCGTGTGATTTTTGACTTCTTTATATTGACTTATTTATATTGTCCAATCGTTTTCCCTGATGATCAATTTAATGACAACTTCACAGAATCGTTGCATCATATTGTTGCATAATTCATCCTTTAAAAAATGCATGTTGCCAAAGAACAGTCTAGAAAAAGAAAATCTTTTGTGCTTATCATTCCATTCAATTCAAAGCCTCACAAGCCCTAATGTAAAGCCAGCAGTTATGTGTTGCTCTGAAAAAGACAGTATGTAGCCTGGACTTCCAGATGTCACCTGGTGAGCCAGAATGGGATGTGACAGAAGTAATTAAATGAAAATGTTTTACATCCCTGCTTTCAACTGTGAGTTTTAATTGAAGATTTCTCTCAATTATTCTGACTTTCTTCTGGAAGCTCAGCCGGAGATGCTCAGCTTCTCAACTCCTAATCTTGTTTCTGCCCTTTATTTACTTTAGATTTTAGTTTTCATATAAAACTATGCTGTTGGGGTGGAAACTAATTCCTG
>NW_006370856.1:0-928 GCF_000327345.1 Myotis davidii
TTGTGCAATCTCTGGCTACTGGAATATGGTTAATGCCCAACAATGCCAAGTGCAGCTGCTGCATTTCTGCAGCAAGACGGGCTGGTGCCTGCAGCCCTGGCCTCTGCTTCCCGGCATCACCAACCAGCAGCCAACACTCACCAGGGTCCACCTTCTAACACAACCGAGGACCTGCACACTAGTTCTTGCCGCGTGAATTTGCCATTTTAACTGCTTCGCTAAAAGCATAAAGAAGCATTTTAAATGTTTCTTTATTCTCTCAGCATTTAAAATTTCTGAGATTCTGGAGTGATTGTCCGTGGTAGAGGCAGCCACTTTGCTCCAGTGACTGCAACTCTCACCCCCAATCTGCTGCCTTTGCCACTGTCACTTGGAGCAGCACGTGCCTATGACCATTGTCATCATCCCCACTTTATAGGTGAAAAAGCTGAGGTTAAGTGATTGTGTCAAGATTACACGGGGTCAAGAATAAATACAACCTTACATCAAAGTTCCATCTCAACCCCTGTCACACGCTTTATGTTCAGCACACGTCTTGGGAGCTGTGTCATGATGCTTGTTCCTCAAGGATAATGTGAGAATAGACATAATTTATTTCCTTTTCCCTATTTGCAAATAGCTTCCCAGAATTCCCTTCTTGATTTAAGGTAAAAATGTCAGCCTTTCCCTCCACCGTGCACAGCAGCATTTGTGTAATAATAATGGTTCATAATTACTGAGCACCTACTAGGACCTAGTAACTAGGTGCTAGGCATTATTTCACAGTATGGCTTAATTTCACTGAAGTCGCATAAGGATTCTATGAGATAGGCACCATAAGCTCACCTTCTAAGGTGGAGTTACTGAGACTCTGGTCAGTCAACTTACCTAAGCCACATCCTCGTTAGGCATTGAGTCAGGAACCCAAAGACTGTGCTAACAGTTAAGC
>NW_006370857.1:0-928 GCF_000327345.1 Myotis davidii
TTTTTTTTTTTACTTGATTAAGCTCCCTACATGTAGTTTGCTTATCCAATACCCTTAATTTGAATCTGCCCTGAAGGTTAAGTTCAAATTATTCTTTCCAACTATCAACACTTATTTTATCTTTTATCAACAGGGTAAAGAATCAGTTGCCTTTTTCAATCCTAGAGTTCTCTCACTACATGGAATCTCTCCATTACTTTTTTATTGTGGTTTGCCCATCGGATAAATATTTAAGAACCCTCCTTTTTACTTGACTTACTTTCCAACTGTAGCTAACAGAAGCCCCATGCACTTTCAAGCTTTGATTTCTGAAATTTTATAAACCTCCAAATTTATCCTTTGCAATAATTATCAGAACCACAAATTTCTCCAGATAAGAGTGATAATATGGTTTCTACTAAGAACATGCCTTGTCATTTTTCTGAATCTTCAGTCCTGGTTTTCTTGCTGCCCAATGCCCAAGTTTTAAAACAATTTCACAAATATATGCACTAGCACACTTGTAGAAACTAACTTTTGCCCCATCTATTCTTTACCCAGGGTGTCATACTCAGAGAAAAATTAGAAGCATTGCAGTCAATGAGAGGGGAACGCATGTGCCTGTGTTCTTAAAGACTTCCACCAGGAAAGGGCCGACACCATGGCACCCACATGGCAGTGTTACGGCAGTGCATCCTAGGGTATGTCCTGACGGAAGAAAACCCAAAATAGCAGTGAACAACACTAATGATCACAACACCCTCTTTAGTGCAGTTTTCTACACTGTAATCAAAATGGGTTTTTCTAAGATAAAATTGTGCTATTTTAGAATTGTGCTATGTTACCTAAACTATAAAATCGCTAATTGGTAAAGACAAGTTACAAACACAGGCTTGAATGTCATTTTAAGCTTGGACTGCTTCAAGTGGTCTCTCAAGATCTTTGCTTC
>NW_006370858.1:0-928 GCF_000327345.1 Myotis davidii
ACAACTTGAGCATCACATAGATTTACCCACACACTTCCAGAAAGTTCTGCAGGAAGGTTTCTCATCTGAGGGCAATAAATACCTTTACCACAAAGTCCAACATGACAGATAGCAGAGTGCTCCTTCCCTGCAGGCAAGGAGGAGAGGGGCAGAATAAAGATGCCCAGTTCTTCCCTCAACCTCCAGACTAATTAAATACTTTAGGTACCTCAGCACATAGTTATGACATAAGAGAGGAGGCAGAGAGAGAAACCGGAAGTGGTATATGACTTACTGCTCCTCCACTTTGAAGGACCTATTAGGAGTAGGGGATGTTTCTACTTAACACTTAGCTGCATTAATGATCCATTATCTATGAAAAACAGTGGGTATGTAATAGGTCAGGTCTGGCTACCAGGATGCCTTCAGCAATCTACTAAAACAAACAGCTCTTGATGCTGTTTTTTAAAACCTTTTAATGCAATTAATAAAAATACATGTAAATATGTAGACACAGCCTTTAAATTTAAAAGTATTGATAGTGAAAAGTAATGGAGAAATTTAAGATTGGGGGGTGATCAAAGTTTGAGGTAAACCTCAATCATATATAATTATACTTTATTTGAAATTGATTGAAAATGCAGGGTATATCCTGCATTGGAAAAAAAAAGTCCATTTAATTGTGAAGAACAACTGACTGTTAGATGACAGCTGGATGTATATTGATACTTTACATACACACATGCACTTGCACATGGACAAAAGCTATTGATTACCTATGAAGAATAAGGCTCACAGTTGCTTCTTACCACATTTACCTTATATATAGGAGGAAGTCTGAACACAGATCTTTTCTTTAGATAGACAAAAATCTGTTAAACAGAAAAGAAAGCTGGCACCAAACTCAGGGAAAGTGAGAAAACATTTAACCAGAAATAGTATCTTTCAT
>NW_006370859.1:0-928 GCF_000327345.1 Myotis davidii
ATTATCTCCCAAGCACTTGGGTAAGAGCCAAGCTCTTGGGCCTATTTTATAAGGGCATTAATCTCAGTCATGAGTGCCCTGCCCTAATCACCACCCCAAATCCCACCTCCTAATGTTGTTGCATTGGGCATTAGGATTTCCATAGCAGGGAGCGTTTTCCTTTGTGGTAGTTCTGAGTGACTTGACATATGCACATTATCTTGACCAATACCTGCTGAAAGAAAAGGGCATTTTAATAACTGTCTGTTAAGGCCTTGGTTTTCACCCACGGTCTGAATACAGAACCACCAACACCAGCTCCCGGCCCCAACAGCACAGCTGTAAGCAGCCAAAAGTGCTCATTAGAATGGATACCCAGAGCTTTGCCTTGGCTCCTCCCAGCAGCCACAGCCAGTCCCCTCCCAACAGGTTCTGTTCAGGGTTGAAAAGATTTATAGCATCCTCTAGCTGCTGACGATGTTTCCCTATTGATCCTGCTTCCGGAGCTCTGCTCAGGGGACAGGGAGTGACCGAAATGCTAAATTTTTACCAGGCTCACTGCAAAATCATCCAGACAGTGCAGGCCTCCTTTGGGACCTGGAGCTGAAGGCAGAGAGCCACTGAGTCACACACACTTCCTCCTTAGCCTCAGAGGGATGAATTCTCCCCCTCCCTTTAGTCACTGCCTCAAGAACCAGTTTTCAGATTTAATCCAAGGTCTTTGCCTGAAGGTTTCAGTCTTCTCTTTTTCCTAAGACTCTTATACCCCCCACCCCATGGCACTGCTACACCTTCATATAACCACACTGTCTCCCTTTCACATGGGTTACCTGGATTGGTCTAAAACGTGTTTATCTTTTCTATTAGTCTTTAAACTGAGGGCCAGAACTGTTCAGCTCCAGCCCTGAGAACAGGGTCTGCTGTTGAAAACATTGAATGAAAAAAAAAA
>NW_006370860.1:0-928 GCF_000327345.1 Myotis davidii
TATCCCCTTTTTGTAGATAAGCAAACTGAGGCTGAGGAAGGCTAAATAACATCTCCAGGATCATGTAGCTAAAGAAGCAGAGCTTAGAATTCAGAGCCAAACCACTGTCTCTGTAAGATGGTAAGCCCAGTGTTAAAATAACAGGCACAAAGGAACAAATGTCATAGTGAAATGCAGTATTTGCAGTTCTCACCTTCCTCATAGTAAAGCTGGATCAGGCAAGGCTCATCCATAATGTTAAATCCAAGCATCAGTGTGCAGGATATATGTGTGGTGCTAAAGTTCTCCCACAGATTGTTCATTAGTAATAAAAGAAAAGGGTGATTATGAAGTAGAGAAATTGGACCATACTTTTGACCATAATAAAAATTCGCATCCCCATGGAGAAGCAGACAAGCAGCATGTGCCTCTAGATGTGATACCCTGAGTGGAACACAGCATCACCTGTGTGGGGTTCTGGCCCGGAACATACAACCTGGATCTGATCACGAGGAAACATCAGGCAAATGCTCTATTCACAAAGTAGGGGGAGGGAGGAGTGTATCCTTCAAAAGTATCACTATCGTAAAGGACAGAGGAAGGTTGGGGAAATGTTCCAGATTAAGGGAGGCTCAGGAGCTGTGGTGACTAATACAGTGTCTGACCTTTGACTGTGTCCTGCACTGGAGTGTGGGGACCAGGGGCTCAGGGGCCCCTGAGTCTCCACTCAGTTGACAAAATTGCAATATGCATTGTAGAGGATCGGACATGTCGATGTTAAGTTTACTAACATTAGTAACTGTAACTGTTATGTAACTATGGTTATGTAAAGGAGAACACCTCTTCTTAGAAAACACACACTGATGTATTTATGAATAAAAGCCCAGTAAAGCTCAAATGGTTGGTGGTGAGGGGATAGTATGCAGGCATGTGTGCACACACACACACA
>NW_006370861.1:0-928 GCF_000327345.1 Myotis davidii
ACTTAAATGCAAAGCATTATACATTATATGTTTGTATAATATGTATATCATACTACTTTAGAGTACTCTATTTTTTTTTAATTCTTCAAAGGTACATATTATTAAGTCCCGATATTCTGCCGAGTTTAGCTCAGAATAACCATTTCATATGGACAGAGATAATATAGTTTTATTACTAGGAAAAAAAAACCTCTTAGTGTAGACATTAGACTGGTAGTTAGAATATTAACAGGGCACAAGTAGTCCAATTTCACATAGTAATGCCCTAAACTGTACTCTTGAGACTCATTGATGAATGTGCTTTTGTACATCTAACTTGCTTCCAAAGAGGGACTTCGGGTAGTAGTGGAAAGAATGATGATTCTGGAATCAGACTCAGGTTTGAATATTAGCTTTGAAAATAATGACCATAAAAATAATATTATTTATTCAGTGATTTCTATGCACCAATATTTGAGTAACACATTTATAGACATTGTCTTATTTAATCCTACATTTCTATAAAAAAGATAGTATCAGTCTCTGCTCAAAAGGTATCTTTTCATAGTATTAAAATTGCACGCTCCCCTAAACCTCCTCATACTCCTCTCTTCTTTCGTTATTAAAGCATATTCTTCCTTATGACATAAAATATGTGTTTGTGTCTATCTATTTATCATCTAATTTTGTTTATTATTTGTCTTTTCTCTTCCCCATTAGAACATACACTCTATGAGGGCAGGGATCTTTGTTTTGCTCACTGATAAATCTCCAGTGCTTTGAAGTGTATGGTATATAGTAGACACTTAATACATGTTCATGGACCAACAATGTTTTGAGGTATATATGTTTTTCTCATATTTTAGAAGGATAAGCATAATATTTAGAGTTGAAATAATGTTCTAAGTTACTAAAAGAGAACACATTTCATCTTGCCTTCTTTAATGAC
>NW_006370862.1:0-928 GCF_000327345.1 Myotis davidii
ATTGATGTTTCTCTCTCTCCCTCTCTTCCTCTCCTTTCCTCTCTCTGTTTGCCTACTGACAAATATGCCTCATATGGAAGCTCCTTCCAGCTGAAAGTCCCCCTGAATTTTCTGCGGGGGCCTCTCTAAATGATCTGTCCTGACCTGCAGAGCTGTCCCAATTCCAGATCTTATTCAAACCTAAGCTGGTCCCATGCTGAAATCTTCCATTTTTCCTTTCAGAGACACTGTCTTTTTTTTTATCCTGTCTGGACTTTGGGAAATAACCCATCGACTGAATCTTGCCCTCTGGCTTCTGTTTATTTGGCTAACAGGAGATTTAAGAAGATTAGAGGACAGAAGAAGAGTGATGTTGAGGCATAAATCCTTCCAGATCCTTCCTTGTTGAGCTACTGGGAAAAGGCTGCATCCCCTTTTGAAGGCCATAGCTTTTGTCAAGTGGCCGTCTGACAATAGCTACCTTCTTAGGCCCAGGAGTGGTATGGCTCTCCAGTGTGGCTAGCCCACGGTGTGCATTATCCCTGTTGGCTTCCCTAAATCCTGCCCACACTTTGCAAATAGGCCCTTAATTAAGCCCTCCTCAAATTAATCAAGTTTGACTGAGTGACATAGGACCATACTGTTGCCAAGAGAGCCCTGGTTAGTACACATTTTTATGTTTTGTTTTCCTTACAAAACACAAAGCTTCTTGAAGTCAGGGCCATTCTCTTACCTGGCCCCAGTGGCCTCTTCCTCAAAGGGCGTCTTTGAGAGTAAGGGAACCACCTGAAAAATAGCTTCAGAGAATGCGAATGTCTGGGAAACGAGAGCAGCCAGATAGAGAAGGACATCATCAACCTGAAGGAATGGTAGTGATGGCATCTGGACAAAAGTGAGTTAAAGAGAAAAGAACCGGGCCCTAACCGGTTTGGCTCAGTAGGTAGAGCGT
>NW_006370863.1:0-928 GCF_000327345.1 Myotis davidii
GGGGGGGTGTTTTTTTTTTTAAGTAGACTTAGAAAACTTGGAATGGATCATGGAGAGCTCAGGGGCATATTGAATTTTCAGTTTGGGGTATGTTTAAATTATTTTAAAATGACTGGTTATTTTCAGCAGCTTTTCTTAAAGGATGCTATTGGAATCACATGGAGAAAATAAAGGGTATACCTGTTCCATCCTATTTCCTTGCAGCTTAAAATTGTGCTTCATGTTGTTTAATAGTATAGCATGAGTTAAAGAAATTGGGCATTTAATTTTAATTTTCACCTAGGGATTAAGACTTAATGCTCAATGTAAGTGTATTTTCCAATGTTTTCAATTCCTAAGTGCAATCGATATTCATTTGTTCTTAATAAGCTGAGGGAATGAAACAGAAAATGGCAAGCACTGGCAGGTCTCGCTTGGCTTCCTGCTGTTACGTTCACACACACACATCTTTTACCAGGGGAGCTATTACACATCAAGTCATCATCTAGAGACAGTGAGAAAAGAAAAATGTGCTGAATGTAAGCCCTGTAGTAAAAGAGAGGTAAGTATGCCTGGCTTTGTAAGTCACCACTGATTTTTTCCAGGGATTTGTCAAGCTCTCATTTGCCTTTATCCCCAATGGTTTACATGTATGTCACAGCTGCAGCCTTTGATGAGTTTTTGACCAAAGTTTAATTTTTTCCAGGTTAATTGTGCTCTGTTGCAATTTGACCCAGAGAACACATGTCTAGAAACATCACTATGGCTGCAATACATTACACAATCTGAAGAGGTTGCTTCATACGAAGGTTTTCTGTTACTGTGGTTTTTTTACATAGGAAGTGGTTGTTTCTCTCTATATTACAGACCTGACGGAGAGTTTTTACATTTTGTAAGTCCACTTAGCTGATTTGCCTATTAGACAGCCATACCTTTCTCCATTGTTCAT
>NW_006370864.1:0-928 GCF_000327345.1 Myotis davidii
CATGCCCAAGCCACCATCTTCGCGTTGCTGGGAGAAGTCCTTGCTCTCCGGTGAACGGTTGCCTGTGCTTGCTTTATTTCGAACAGATAAAAAGGTTTATTCTGCTTTTCCATGTCACACTGTCATCATCTGGAGTGATTTCGTTACGTTAGCGGGCCATGCCCTTATGAAGCGGTATCGTGAGACCGGAGTGAAAAATCGCTTTCCGAGTTAGCATCGTTATCAGTTTTATTGGCCCTGAAACGGAGTGGAAGGATCCAGGAATGATGGGGTAATCAACGCGAATTAAATCCCCAGGGAGCTCACATTAGTCCTGGAGTCAAAACGGGGGGACGCCATGACTTCCACATCTGGGGCCTCCATCCACTTTAATCAGGTCTAAATTATGCTGTGAAGACTTCGTTTTGCTACATTTCCTTGCTCAGACGTGGCAGACGTCCTGTTCCTCTCTGGTTCCTTCTTGAAACCTGCACACATTCTCACTGTTTCTAGGGAACAGTTGCCTAACTTGATTGCCATCCAAATATTCAGAGTTGCTGTTATGTCGATAACTAATAAGTATAATATTATCACGGCGCAGTGTTCAGTGTGTACTCTGGGTAATGAGATCCAGCATACTGAGCCCTCAACCCACATAGATAAATTCCATATTCCCCAACTCACTTCACAGAACTAGGTTTAAGTGGTATCTCGTTAGTATCAATTTGCTGTAATAAGCAGTATATTGCGCTATTGGTGTGGCAGAAATATTACTATAGTAATGGGCCCGATCTTCGCTGTATTTCCCAAGAGACACTGCTTTTGTAGTGAAAAATCTGTTTAGCCTAATAAATGGTAACAGTAATCACCTTCCCTTTCTTCCCCCAGATATCTCTTTGTAAAAAATATACATTTTTTGATTACAGAGAGGAAGGGAGAAGGAGAGAGA
>NW_006370865.1:0-928 GCF_000327345.1 Myotis davidii
TTATGGTTAAGTAAAAAGCTTTCATGTCATACTAGTATTAAACTAGTATTAAACTGTAGTATTCACTTAACTATGAAAAACTGTGGCAATTCAATTCTGCTAAACTTTAATTTCTTCATCTGTAAAATGGGCATGATAATACCAATGACTATTCATAGAGTCACTATATACATTAAATTAAATAGTAACCTGAGTGCTTACAACACAACCTGGCACAGCATAAGCCCTCAATGATGGTGAGGCAGGTTTTACTATCCCCACCTTAGAATTTGTTGTTCCCTCTTTTTTCCAGTACACTACCTCTTACCTCTTTAAGTCATAATCACACATCTGCCACCATCACTCTAGAGGCAACAACTGACTTCCTATGTATCAGCATCCATTGATCTTTTCTCAGTCCACATTCATCTTGATTTCGCTCCTGAATTTGACACTGTTCATCATTTTCATCAATTCTCACCACCACTGACACTGATGACACATGCCAGCTTCCATCCCGCCGCCCCCCCCACCCCATCCACCCTGCGTGCTCAATCTGTCACAGTGACGAAGGCAATGTTTGTGGTCATCTTTTTCTTTTTCATCTATCATCCTAGTGCTAACCCTCATTATCCTATGCCTGTGCAAATTTTTTATTCATTAATGATAGCTGACTTTTTTCATTATCTCTGCTTCAATTCATTTTGCATGCCAACTGATAAATGAAAAGCTTTAAAATACTGATTATGAGATCCTCGTGCTCAGAAATTTTCAGTGGCTTTCTATTGTCTACCAAATTAAGTTCAAACACATTGGTCTGGTTTTAAAAACACTCCTTAATTTATCGACCATGCCTTCCCGTCTCACATCAAATCATTTTTTTGAAATGTGCTCATCACATGCTATGCTTCTATTGTGCCCTTTATTCATACAGAAAAAAATTTTTTTG
>NW_006370866.1:0-928 GCF_000327345.1 Myotis davidii
ATTAAAATCTTATAAGAGTGTGGTTCATTAACCACAATTAATGAAAAAATATTATGACCAGATAAATTAAAGCCTATACTCATAGTTTCTTATATTTATCTAATCCATTTTTCTTCCAGGATCCCATCCAAAGTACCCTTTCACCTTAGGCTCCTCTTGGCTGTGATAATTTCTCAGACTTTCCTTGTTTTTGTTGACCTTGACTGTTTTGACAGTTACTGGTCAGACACTGTAGCATGTCTTTTACTTTTGATTTATCTGATGTTTTTATCATAAATGACCTGGATGTTTGAGAAGAAGACTAGAGTGGTAAAGTGCCATTTTCATCACATCATATCAAAGGTACTTACTGTAACATGACTTAAACTCTTGATGTTAACATTGATCATCTAGTGAAAGTAGTGGATTCTCCACTGTGGAGTTATTTTTTTTCCTACCCTTTCCCTTGGATTTGAAGGAAATCACTATGAGCAGGCCATACTTGAGGAATGAGAAACTATGCCCCACCTTGGTTCACACCTATATTATTTGGAATTCTTGCATAGATTTTTCTTTTCTCCATTCTTATTTATTTACTCAATTATTAATTTATATGAGTATATACTCATGGATATTTATGTTATACTCTGCACTATAATCTAACAGAATCTTATTTATGTTATTGCTCAATTTGTCCCAGTTTTGGGCACTAGGAATTCTTTCAATTGGCTTCTGTGTTCTTTTAGCATAACCCTATCAGTATGACATTTTTTGAGCACTTTTTGACTTCCTGGCACTACAAGAGGCTGCACATCATCGTGTATATTTCTTCCTCTTTTTTTAAATTGAATTTAGATGGCTTTGGTTAATTCTTGCCTTAGTCCTAGAACCAGCAGTTTATCTAAGGAGTCCTGGACTCTTTTATTGGAGAATAGTAGTAAAAACTCAG
>NW_006370867.1:0-928 GCF_000327345.1 Myotis davidii
GGCCATAGTTTGCCCACGGCTGGTCTAGGGCAAACAATGGAAGCAACAGATAAATAATGTTTTGGTGCAGGACAGTCAGGATGATGAGGATTCTTATGTCCACACCACCTGGGTGTACTTGAAGTGCTATTTATTTGGTACAATAATATGCATGAGTTATCTTCAAATATTTAAAGAGCTGTCAGATAGAAGAGGCAAGTATACTTGTCTGATGGAATATACTTGTCTGTCAGCTGACTTTGAGATTGGCCATGTGGCTTGCTTTGTGTCTTAGTTTGCTGGGGCTGCCACACCAAAATACTATAGACAGGTGGCTTAAACAACAAAGATTTATTTCTCATCTCTCTGGAGGCTAGAAGTGCCAACATGATTAGGTTCTGGTGAGGGCCCTCTTCCTGGCTTGCTGTGTCCTCACATAACAGAGAAAGAGAGAGAGGATCTTCTGTCTCCTGTCTGGTCTTGTAAAGACATCATAAGGACTGCACTCATTAAGTAATCATCTCCCAAAGGCCTCAGCTCCAATACCATCATATTGGGCTTTAGGCTCCATCATATGAATGGAGGGGGTGGGCACCCCAGTCCATAGCACTCTGAGAAATGGAGTGTGTGCACAAGTTACCTAACTTAGTGCCACCTCTGAGTGAAGATGATAGGACACACTCTCTTGCTCTTCTGCAGTCTTGCTGGTCACTTTGAGACAAGCACAGCAAAAACAGATGCTCCCAAGACAAGAAAACTGAAGCCCCATCCACAACCTGGAGTGTGACTGGGATAGTCAACCTGCAAACTATAAAGAAAACCAGCAAGTTATTCGTGGAATTGAGTGTTGCTACAAAAAGAAGAAAAAATACCTCTAGAACCCATGAAACAATGATAAAGGGGCTCAGGCTCAGAGAGGCAAAAATATTGATTACATGCAAAAAAAACA
>NW_006370868.1:0-928 GCF_000327345.1 Myotis davidii
CCAAAGAACTTGCATACTTATATGCAGAGCCCACGGATAAGGGCAATAGGGCGTGAAGACGGGTGGTGAGGGTGGGAAGGAGGGATCGGGAGGAGGAGGATAAGGGAGAGTAAACAGGAGACACTGTATATCAACTAAAAATATACATCAAAAAATAGAAAATGTGAAAAAATAAAAAGAAATGTTTTGCCAGGTCTCCGGGCATCCCTTAGCCCAGTAAAGTAGAGACATAAATTAACCGTCATAATATGTGTGAAAACTATCTGTGGTCCGTAACCATCATCAGTCCACCCCTTGCCAATTTGCTACACATCTATATTGACCTTAAACCGCATTGAACTTCCAAATAAAGACAATAAAAGGCCATAATACCATGTAACACGATAGAATTATCCTGTGTACAACCAAAATACACTAATCCCTTCCCCAGAAGAGGAGATAAAGTCCTTAAGTGATGTTTACTCTTCTCCTGATGTCCCATAGCTTAAACATTATGATGCAAAATTAACACTTAAACACTGACATCAAGCCAACACATCTTCTGTTACATGATAATGGTAATAAGAGAAGAAAGAAAAAGATATTTACTTAATACCTGTACATGTACACACAAAGATATCCACCGTAAAATACGGAGGATACTCATGACAATGAGAGTCCTCGTTTCTGTAACTGGGTCTGCTGGATCCGGTGGCCAAGTGGCCGAGCAGCCTGGACCTGCCGCACACCTTCCCCTCATGAGCCCCACTCAACACTAGCAGCTTTCGGATCACTCAGAAAATGGGCTGGAGTAACACACCCAAATGAAGAATATGTTGCCCCCAAGATCCAGAGGTGCACTAGGCCTTGAGCCGCTTTCCTGGTTGTGGAAAGGGCAGATGCAGCAATGTGATTGTTTCTCTCTTCTCCGCATCCAGCGCGGCTAGAG
>NW_006370869.1:0-928 GCF_000327345.1 Myotis davidii
TCATAACCATGTGTATAATGGCAATCAGTGAACTCCGTGAGTTTTGCTAGTGAATTATAAAACTTGAGAGTGGTTTGGGGGGAGCCCCCAAACTTGGTGTCAGAAGTCAGATGTCACGAGCAATCACTGAAATCTCCATATCTGTGATTTTATGGAGAATATTTTATCTAACTACACAATTGATTAAAACCACTGCATGCTGACATGAGTGACCATGGTTTGTGTCATTGATGGTATTTTCCTTAGGGATCATTTCCCTGTACCTAGAACCTTTGAGTGTGCCCGATACCTCCTTCTTTCTGCTACTGGGCAGAATAAACGACTATGGAGGAAAGAAAGGATGAACACATTAAAAGGGTATTATAGACAAATTTTGCATGAGTTGTTGCTCTTTTCTTTACTTCAGTTACTATAACCCTCACTTTATTTCTTAATATCCACAAAGATTATCTGTCCATGGCTTGTGCTATCTAAAGATGGTTACTTTTGCAAATCCCTTGGGCCTATATGTACCTTAAATGAATTGCTAAAGAATAGACATAATTTTCTAGAATTGGATACGGAAGCTGAATAAACAGCTACACAGAGTAATTTTTCAAGAGGAATAATTACTTCCCATTATTTGAAGCAGAATTTTTTTAAAACACCCTTCCTTGTTCTATCTTTTTATCACAATACCACTAACCAGACATATCCTTGGAATAAAACAAGAAGTTTGTAATGGTACAAATCAAAGAAGACCCTCAGTCCTCAAATTCAAGTGTCCAAATATATAACTCATATTTATAAGTCAACATAGCCACTATTTCAGGCCCTTACGCTGCTGGGCTGGAAGGAATTTCAAATAAGTCTTCCCTGGGATATATCATTACCAGAAGCACATGTGTAGGCCCAGGGTTTTGTAGGAGATGAGAGAGGCTATATGTTC
>NW_006370870.1:0-928 GCF_000327345.1 Myotis davidii
TCTATTTGCATATTAAGGTTTTATATATATAGAAGATAGTTTCTAATGGCACTGCCACACAAAAAACCTTGCATTATGGATATTATCTATTGACAAAGGAGGAAACTCAGGGACAGAGAAACTTGTTAATAACTAAGTTGTTTCAGGATGTCTCCACATCTCACTATTTCTTTATCATCATGGCTCACTGAGGAAGAGCTGTGGCTACTCTTTGTTGTGTTTTTCAGAACTTTGCATCTGCCCATTTCTTTCTCCCTCATCCTCAGGCTGTCCTTCAACACTGGTACTTCCTCTATGGCAAAACCACCTCAAGGCTTCTATAGCCATTAAAAACCATACAAAATTCCCACACCCCTGCACTGTTCTGCAATTCCCTTTCCTTTTACTTTTAAACTTCTCAACACAATCAATGTCTTCTTTCTACTTCTTTACCACTCACCTAACATCTTGTAATCTGCTGTCTGCTTTCACTATAGCTGCCTGAATCAGGGATTAGTGGTTTGTCCCAAGATGAACCAGTCACAATCTCTGTCCTAATAACCAGAATTGGGACTCAAGGATAGCTAATGACTCCGACCTGATTACTTGAAATAAAAACATACAAAGTTTGAAATAACAAGGAAGCCATTTTTAGCTATATGATCAATGAAGCAGCAAAATCTTAATCTACATAAATGAGAGACTATAGTAGGTTTGCAGAGGTGTGCAGAGATGAGATTTGAAAGCAGTTGTTGACCTGCTGCAGCCTTTGCAGCAGGGTTCAGGATCTGAAGGAGAAGCCGACACACAAATGAAAATGCTGTATGAGAAATATGAATTTAGAAGGCGTGGAGGGCCAGGTGGAGACCTCTTTCTTGAAGAAGCAACACTGACTTCTGGCCTGGTTCTCTATTTAGTTTACTTGAATACACATTTGCCCTTTAGCAAT
>NW_006370871.1:0-928 GCF_000327345.1 Myotis davidii
TTTCTTCAAGAAGACAAGAACCAAGGTCTTGTCACCTCCTTGGTAATAGTATGGTTTATGGATAACTTGAGCAATCAAACCAAAGATACAATAAAGATTGAGGATGGCATTAACACCAATATTACTGACAGATGGGAGATGATTTTATCTGAATATGGGAGCCAGACTTCACTAATTAAATCTTACAATTAGGCAGACCTACTCACCAAGTCACAAGCAATGCTGGACTAATCCAAATCAAGATGGCAACAGAATATATTGAGCCCAGTAGTATCAAGGAGCTAAAAACCTATTTTGGAGACATTGGCATAAGGCTGTGGGGTAAAATCATGAGAGTACATGATTTCATCTAGGAAGAGTATGCAGCACAGAACAGAAATAGTACATAAGAAAGAGATCAGAAAATGATAATAAGAGAAACTGCTAAAGAGATAAATTCAGAAGAGAGGGATGGCAAGGATGTCAATAATATTATTTAGGAGTGGGTGTAATGCAATAGGATCAATAGTAATGTGCAATAGGATCAATAATAAGGAAAGGACTGAGTGAGTGATATACTTTTCCTTTGTATCAATTATGTCAGTGGTAACCATAGTAGTCAAAATAGCATTAGCTGATATGGTTGGGTGGGGCATAATACATGGTAAATACTGAGAAGCAATTGAAAGATAAAAAGGTTGACTAAGTGAATGCAATCTACTTTCCCAGGAAGCTCACACCTGGATGTAAAGTTATTCAGTGGGTGGAAGGAGTTTGAAAAAGATAAGTTTTGCTGTAGTTATTGTTATTGCTTATTTCAACAAATAGGAAAACTTAACATAATACTTTTCAAGTCCCTCCATGCTGGAGAGTATTATGCTAAGTGGAATAAACCAATCAGAGAAAGATAAGTATCCATGTTCTCACTCATATGTGGAATTTAATGAAA
>NW_006370872.1:0-929 GCF_000327345.1 Myotis davidii
AAACAAACAAAAACCAGTCTCTCTACCTTTTTATGACATGCCCTCAGAATAGATTGAAAGTGCAGAACTCACCATATACTTTAGAGAACATCACCATGGATTTGTGTGCAGGAAGGGAAAGCAAGGGATTTCAAAAGCATGGATCTTCCAAAAAGGCCCTCTGCCTCCATATCTCTAAAGTATAATCAGTGGGGCCCTGACCCACCCCCAACTGCAGCCATGCCCCTTATAACTAGCCTTGAAATGTATATACTAGTAGCTGGTCATTCACAGTATTTATTCCTTTTCTGTCATGAATTTCTAATTGTATTTCCTTGTGGTCAGAATATATACTTGTATTCTTTCCAATCTAAAATATTTATTTTGTTATTGTTGTTGCCTAATATCTGGTGGTTTTGTAAATATTTCATAGCACTTAAAATTACTATTTGGTTTCTCTTTAAAAGGCACTAAGTATGGAACATTCCATTAATGAAAATTATTTATAATAATTGTTCAATGCATTTGGTATATTTTAAAAATCTTTTTGCTCTGGCAAACCCAAATTACTGAAGTAATATAGCTCTCTACAAATGAGAATGAAAGTGTTATTGTGATATACACAAAAGCTACATAAGGACAAAAATATTAATGCTAAAAAGATGGGGAGTTTAAAAAAACATTTGCTAATGTGTCATCTTTTATAGAAGTGTGTCAATATATATCATTTTATTTCTCAAACTGTAAAATAAAGATATTTACATTAATGGATATAATTACTAGTCCATCTAAAAATATGCTACAGTATATACTTTCAAGCTACTGAGATGTGTGAAGAAGTTGGGAGGGAACATAAAGGAAACAGATGTCATACGGCAACAGAACACAGCAAGAAAGCCAAAAATATGATCATACAAAAGTAAATACTAATACAATAGAATTAAGTACAA
>NW_006370873.1:0-928 GCF_000327345.1 Myotis davidii
TGGTGTGAGTACAGGTGTGTGAGGATGAGGCAGAGGGTGGGCCAGGCTCAAAGAGAGAGGTGATCATAACTTGACCTTCCAAGACTGTATGGTCAAGTTGGGGAGACACGGCGGAGACTTGATTGACATTTAATAATAACAGGAGCCAACAGGATGAGAGATGTGGTGGAGTCCAGGGTTGGGGGACCTGAGAGCTTTCCCTCTTGTTTAGAACTGTGCCAGGTCCCCTGAGAGGTGCTCGAGCACATTTGCAGTCTACCTAATGAGGGCTGCTTAGCATCCTTCTGCAGAGCACGATGCATGGGGCTCTTTCCGGTGGGCCCAGGAAGGGTTTCGTTTGCAAGGCTGTCTGTGCAGCTGTTAAATAATTTTTGCACCATGGAGATATTTCTTTAACGGCTGTCTCCAAAATGGATTTCTGTAAAGCAAACTCTTTTAAAAATGCATGAAGGGAGGTCAGTATTTAAAGAAATTTTATAAGGCATGTTCACAATCCGTTTTATAAGTTTTTATCTATTGTGGTTCTTTAAAGCAAGCTTTAACCAATATGTTGGGAAACTGAAGTATTGTTTCTCCTTTATTCCGCCTCACCACCCATCACTGAGCTCTCATTGGATTTCTCCTGAGACCCAGGATCTGGGGTGTGCCCAAGCTTCCATTAGAGATGGTCTCTGTCCTCAAGAAGTTGGGAAAATGAGATAAACAGTCTATAAGTAACACTGGACGCAACAGTTCAGGATTTATGACAAGGCCACCCTGACCATTGGCCTCAGGTATAATAGACCTTGGGACAGATACATGGCTGGCCAGAGGTATGATTTCATTGTGGCTGGGCTCTCAGGGAAGTTTCTTTTCTTCTTGTGTTGACATCTAAAGCTCTGCTTCTCCCTGCTCTCTGTAAGGCTCAGCAGTCCATCTATACTTTTTT
>NW_006370874.1:0-928 GCF_000327345.1 Myotis davidii
TCCACTGAGCCAAACCAGGTAGGGCAGGAACAAAATGTTTAAGTGTGTCTAACGGAGTGATGCTGATGTGAATGGTCCAGGGGAACAGAGCAGCTCTGCTCCTCTTGGACATTCAAGGACCCAGGTTCCTCCCAAGCAGCTCCACCCTCCCCTAGGCATTGTTCAGACAAACACATTAGTGTCTTCTCTCCAGTGTGACTACAGGACATGACCTTTGGTCAGGGACACATGACACAGATTTGATGGTTTGAATTCAATAACCTGGTTATGCTTCTAGTTTACTGAGAGTTTGCGTTTATTTTCTTGAATGGGTATTAAATAGTGTCAAAACCTTTTTCTGCATCTATAGAGATAATGTGACTTTCCTCATTTATTTGTTAATGCAGTGAATTTAATCCTTTTTTTATTGTTAGTCTAAAACTGCTTTCTTGGAATAAACCCCTCTTGGTCATGATTTATCTCTTTTTAAAGGAAAGTGGACTCAATTTGCTATTATGTTGTTTAGAATTTTTGCATTTATGCTCATGAGAAAAATTGGCCTGCATTTTCTTATGATGCTCTTGTCAGGTTTTGATATCAAGATTATACTGCCCTCTTTTTAAAAAGTTGTGAAGTGCTCCCCTCTCTATTTTCTGAAAAAGTTTAAGATTAGTATTATTTCTTCCTTAAATGTTTAATTCACGTGTGAAAAATCTCAGCCTGAAATTTTGTTTATGGAAGGGTTTTAAATTACATATTCAATAACTTTAACAGATTATGATAATTCACATTTCAATTTCTTTTTGTGTTCGTTTAATGAAAGTTTTTAAAAAGAATATTTCACCTAAGTGGACAACTTTTTTTGATGTAACATTTTATTCACAATATCCTTTAATATTTCAACAGCTTTTTAACTCACTTAGAGTATACAATTCAATGATTTTTAGTG
>NW_006370875.1:0-929 GCF_000327345.1 Myotis davidii
GTTTGGTCAATTTGCATATTACCCTTTTATTACCGTTGCTGAGCATACATTTGGAAGCTTTCTTTGTGAGCAAACAGTCTTATCAAAGTCACTGAAAATAAAATGCTCCTTTCTGGTGATGAGCCACATTCTCTGAGCAGCCTTCCTTTCTTTGGGTAAATGAATAATCTGTGCAGGACAACAAACCTGGTTGTCTTCTTTTTCCAGAGCTTCTACAAAGCAGCAGGTAAACACCTGAAGGGCGGCCAGCACCTCTGGGGCTCCGTCGGTTTCCAGGAGCGCGTACCTGAGCGGGCAATGGCGGGGCACAGGCATTGAATGGTGATCTGCTAACACGCGAGCCTCAACTGTGGCGGGGAGCGTGGAGACACTTCTGGGCCATACGCTGCAGCAGCACCTCCCTCCCTGGCCGCAGTGCCTGTGTGGAAGCAGGAGAACCTCCCCCTCTTCTAAAGACGGGAACGTGCCGCACTCGCCTCCTGCGTTGTTAAATCATGAAGCCTGCACATCCTTCCCACACGGGCCTGGGTGCGCTTTGCAAGCATGTGCACACTGTGTGCCCAGACACGCAGCAGCAACTGGCCTTTTGCTTTTTCAAGGGGAGAAAGAGCTGCCCAAGGGGGAAATGGCTCCAACAAATCCATCCGCCCAAGTGGCGGAAGACTGCGCGGAGCTGGTTTCTTTCCACACAACCAACTTTTCTTATGTGTAAACGGAAAAGCAGCTCAAACTCTGCTAGCTTTAAACTAAGAACAGCATCCCGGGCGGAGGGAGGACAGAGCAGGCTGGAAGAGGTTAATGGGGGAAATGGAGAACCTATGTAATAGTTTCAACAATAAAGACTAAAAGAAAATAAAAATAAAAACAGCATCCTGACTTATTTCTATGCTTATTTAGCTTAAAGCTAGTATGTCTCGAGACCAACCCAT
>NW_006370876.1:0-929 GCF_000327345.1 Myotis davidii
AAAAAAAAAAAAAAAAGCATTATCAATTGCGTAATGTTTCCCTAAAAGAAGAAGCATAGCATTGTGGGTAAATGTCTGGGCTCTGGAATCACTGTGCCCAGGTCCAGTCCCTGCTCTGAGACTTACCAGCTGTGGATTAGGAAAGTTCACTTGTCTCTGTAATAAGTAAAATAGAGAAAATATTAACACCTGCCTTATAGAGCTTTTATGAGAAATATGTTAATACATCTTAAAAGCTTAAAATAGTCATTAGCAAGCACGCAACAAGTAATAACTAATAGTAAATACCTATATAGTTGATCCTCCTTATTCCTGGATTCCATATTTCCAATGTCACCTGCTCATTAAAATTCATGTGTAACCCTAATATCAGTACCTACAGGCTTCTACAGTTACTCGCAGACAAGCAGAGTGGTGGAAATTTTGAGTCTCCTGATGCACACATTTTCTGCTGAGTTGAACAAAGTGAAGCTCTGACTTACTGTTTTGGCTCTCAAGCCATAAATAACAGTCCTTTTCTCGGCTTACTTAATTTTTCACATTTTTGTGCTTTTTGTTGGTTATCTTGCTGTTTAAAATGACCCCGAAGCATAATGACTAAGTACTGTCTAGTGTTCCTAGGCACAGCAGGTTGTTATGTGCCTTTCAGAGAAAATACCCGTATTATTAGACAAGCTTTACTGAGACGTGAATTATAGCGATGTTGGCTCTAAATTCAATGGCAATGAATCAATGATATAGCAAAGGGTCTTCAAACAGAAACACCTAATGCAAGGTTATGTTTTAATCAGTTGATGAAAATGTTGTGACCAGAGGCTCATAAGAACCTAACTCTATATTTTCAGTATTCACTAATTTCGGTGTTTGTGGCAACTTTATAAAACATAAACAATGAGAATTGACACTGAGTGTATGTGTGTGTGTGTGTG
>NW_006370877.1:0-929 GCF_000327345.1 Myotis davidii
GACACATCAACTGCTTGCCTCCCACAGGCACCCCGACGACCGAAGCTGGGGAATGAACCTGTGACCATTTTTGATGCGCAGGCTGATACTCGAACCACTGAGCACACCAGCCAGGGCTACCTTTTATTTCATTTAAGTGCCTATTGTACAGTGTGTTAGGCATCATCCATGTATAGGAAGAACTTAAATCTAACTTAAGTTCACACTTTCAAAACAAAAAGACATAAACCAAATAGTGAAGTTCCAAGAATACATAATCCAAACTCATGTGATGAAACTCTACTAGAAGAGTAAATTTGTAAAGCAAGTAAAAGTATATTTAATATAGACAGTGTCTTCAAGATTATGCTATGAAGGCAGGGTGTGGTGGTGGTAGTGATGGTCCACAGGTTGTGCTGGGGTTAACTTTTAAAATGGCATATTTTTAAAACAATTGCTCATTTTATGCTTGATATAGATTTGGCATTTACCTTTTCCTAACATATAGGCAAGCTGTAGTTATTGCTTTGTTGGTAAAAGTTGGCGTTATTTCTGAAAAGCACACATGGGAATGGCGAACTGTAGAAGCTGTGGCTACAGGCCTCCAGGTAAGCAGTGCTATCTCTAAACTCAATAGAATTTGACTATTTGTTAAGCATGTTTATCTAAAACATTTTATCTTAAACCTGACAATGTGCAGGCTATGGGACTACTGTTATCCTCACTTTACAGGTGAAATGGAGGAACCCTAGAGAAATTAGTCATTAATTACTAATTTGTAGTAGAGCCAGGAATGCAACCTAGATTTTGTTATTCCTAGTCAGTTAATCTTTCTGCACTTCTTCTCTTAGTCCTTGAGCAGTGGGTTGAGCATTCTATGTAATTTGCTAAGAAATACTTGACTACGTTAATGCAAAATAGATTTAAAAATTTGGCTGTTTTTTTTTTTT
>NW_006370878.1:0-928 GCF_000327345.1 Myotis davidii
GGTTCAGAGGCCCTTACTGGACCTAATGATAGGCCAGGCCCAGGGCGGGTGGAGAGGCAGCTTCTACGTAGGAAAAGAGCAGAGGCTGTGCAGGCAGGGAGACCACCTGCTGTGTGGCCTTGGGAAAATCAAGGAACGTCTCTGAGCCTCATTCTTCTCCTTAACAAACATGTGACAGTGGCTATGAGATGGCAGTGAAGGGACAGATGTGGAGGTCTGGGCTGAGGTCACCCCTGGGTGTCATCTCACATGGTCCCTCAGCAGCCCCTGAGGTGGGTACTGTGAGCATCTCCACTTTACAGAAGAGGAAACTGAGGCTCTGAGAGGGGGACTGGAAAGTCCAGATCACACTAAGAGCAGGCAGCAGAGTCCAGATGCAAACTCTGTCTGGATCCCAGGTCAGAACCCTGAGCCCCGTCCTGTCCACTCCCCGCTGTCCATCCCTCCTGTGTCCAGATGGGGGGTCACTATCTAGACTCGACAGCCACCTCCGTGGCTCCTGTGTTTGTCACTTGTCTTTCCCACTACAAGGCCAGGCCCACCAGGGCAGGGACTTGGCTTTGTTCACTGTCATATCTCAGTCACTACAACTGTGCCTGGCACAGAGCAGGTGCCACATGACCATTTGTTGAGTGAATTAGTGGGAAAAATGGAAGAATCCCCAGTGAAGAACCAAAGAACGTGGCCTGGGGCTCATGGAGGCAGAGTCAGCCCTTCACGGTCACGGGGCTGAGTAGGACCTGGGCCAGGTCCCTGCTCCCAGCAAGCCCCGCCTCCCCCAGATACAACAGCTGTTTGTCAACCCCTGTCACCAGAGACCCAGGAAGAAACCAGTCTGGTGCAGGGAAGGTCAGGAAAAAGGTGAAGATGGCGCCATCGTTTCTGGCTGGACTTCTGCCTGCAGTGCTGTTCGTGCCTCAGTTTCTCA
>NW_006370879.1:0-929 GCF_000327345.1 Myotis davidii
TTGCGTGTTTGCATAGTAAGGACATGTAAAGAAGCACTGTTTTACTGCCACTGATAATGCATCACTCAACTCTGTGCTGCCACAAAGCACACAGGTAGAAGGTTTAGAAAGGTCTGAATGGCACAAATTAGAAAAGTTTAAAATGACACTTAAGTTTATGGTCAGAGAAGATGATTTACAGATACTGGAATACGTCTGATACTAACACAAATTTGTTTCAAAAACAAAAAATACTGTTTTCTTTCAAAGCAATTCATTGTGAGCAATTTGTCATCACAAACAGCTCCTGGCACTTGACCAATTCTTTTCAGAGACTTGCTTTAAAACAAATGGCCATTAAAATTTGACAATGTCACAAAAGAAAATTTTTGCTATGATTCATTCTTAATGTAAAATTTACTTAAATTACTGTATTCATCGAGATTACTAAACTTCATTTTATAAACAAAATCATTTTCTTAAGCAGTAAATCATAATCTAGATTTCTCTTCACTTCCATCAGATACATTTTTAGTTTTCCATGTATAAGATCTTAATTGTTTTTCTTCAAACAGTGAATACTTTCTACGAACAAAGATTTAAATTTTTAACCTTCATTTCTTGAAGAAATTATGGAAATGAAGTGACATTTACATTACCGGTTACATTGAAAACTGGTTTACATTTTTAAAGCCAAGAAACACGAAATATTAAAGTCTGGAGTCACAAAAAGTGTTCAGTAAACTTCACTGTAATTTACATTAAACGGGTATTATTAAATAGTCACTATATGCAGGATTGGTGGCATAGAGAAATTGCCCCATGATTGCTGTTTGCATGAATGACAAATGGATGTGTAAATTACCAAGGATTAAATTAAGAAATTTTGAGGTGTTGGCCATATATCCCATATATCCTCCTATATAATAAAAGCCTAATATGTTGTGTCT
>NW_006370880.1:0-929 GCF_000327345.1 Myotis davidii
GAGATAACCACACAAATGATACATTACTGGCTGGTAGAAACTAAATAATTTTTTGTCTGAAGAAATTCTGGAAGATTGATTTGTAACCTTCCTATGAAGGAAGTGCTGAGGAGATTGCTAGTCTCATAATAACTCTTCAGAAGTGTCTAACACTTCTCTAAAAAGTGTCTGTGCTGTAGTTATTTCTCATTATTCACAGTTGTTATGTTCTATAAAATCGCTGTCAATGCTGAACTGGTGAGCATGGAAGCATTACTCCTGGGGAAATACAGTTAGTTTCCTATGAGCCTCTGGTCATAACCTTTTCATCAACTGATCAATACGTAACCTGTTTTATTTGTGTTCTTGTTTCAGACACTTTAATATATATTGTGGATTCACTAACATTGACCTCATTGTGATAACTCATGCCTGAACATGTTGATCTAACGTGTATTTCTCTGTAAAGCACACCAGAGTCTTATCACACTTAGGGACACTAGACAGAACTGCAGCACTAAGCTTTGGGGTCTATTTTTAAACTGCAATATCATCAACAAGAAAAGCACAAAAAGAGCAGAAATACTTAGCACTAAATAAGCTGCGGAAAAAGACACTTGTTTACAGTATGAGAGCAAAACCAGAAGGTGGTGTCACCATGTTCAACTTCAGCTGGTTAGGGTGTGTTTCAGAAAACTGCTCTGCCCTGCCCTGCAGGTTAGGAAATGACTGCAGAGGTGCTGCAGGTATTGACTTGGAGGTCACAAATAAATGTTAGTGAGTAAGTGTATTTGCAAATACAAAATCCACAGATAGTGAGAATAGACTTCATTTGATTTGAACCAGTTTTGACAATGCAAAGAGCTTTCTATTTATTTTAGTAGTCTGACAGAATTTAAAGAATTTCACCTTGCTCTGAAATGTTTATAATTTTCTATGCTGATAATAAA
>NW_006370881.1:0-929 GCF_000327345.1 Myotis davidii
CTGCTTCCTCCAGCTCCTCCTTCTCCCCATCAGAAGCATTTCCTTTCATAAATCTCTTGCACTTCTATATCTGTTTGGCATCTGCTTCTTTGAGGACCTGAACTAATGTTTCTTCCATAGGCATGAGGCTGAGATGTTATTCCCCAGATCCACTCTCTAAGTAGTCATAGTCTTCCTGGGCTAGGGATTTTAAAAATACACTTTAAAATTACATCTAGTAAACTTTTTTCTTTAGGCATCCACCTAGCAAAAATCAATGGACACCGTCCATTTCCTGAGAAGCCAATTTCAAAGTTCCTCTCTGATGACAAGCCAATCTTTTCAGTACCTAATGCCCATAATCATGGCTGTGATTTTCTAAGGTTTCATCCCACTGTACATATACACATGTATAATCTATACTTTTTCATAAGCTTAAATATAGCTTAATATTCCCAGGTGGGGAGGAGGAAATAAGTTGAGGACAGAAATCAGAGCTTTCATGTGTAATTCAAAGCTCTCTAGGATCCACCAGCTTTTATGAATAATGCCACTTTAACAGTAGTAATGTCAAAACTCATTAAGTTACTGACTTCAGAGTCCTTCCTCCCAGGAGTTCTTCCAGCATTGCAAATGTGTGCTACATTCTGCATGGTGCAAACACTGGGCAGTAATTGGAGAAGTAGGGAGAATCTTTTTGTTGAAGTTGTTTTAACTCTTTTATTGCTTCTTTCTCTTCAAGAGAAGGCTCTGAAAGGAACTTATGTATGAGGCCACTCCACCAGGCTGAAGCTGAGTTAGGCTCCAGATAACATGAACTTTGTGTATTAACGCTACTGTTATGTCTGTTCATGTGGTAAAATGTGTAACATTTCTCCACCTTCCTGAACACAGTACTTTTCTAGATTATTTTTTGATATTATCATAGGTTTTCTTAGGTCTTTATATGA
>NW_006370882.1:0-929 GCF_000327345.1 Myotis davidii
CACAAAATGCTAAACTTACCCCTTTCATCCAATAGGAGATTTTCTGGCTTAATATCCCTGTGAGTTATTCCAATATCATGCAGATAAGTCTAAGAAAGGAGAGGGAAGAATATTAGAGTTTGGTAACTTACTTCACTCACTCTAATTTTAAGTAAAGTTAGAGTCAATGGTACCTACCACCCCTGCCATGAGTTGATGGAAGAACCTCTGAGCATCTTGTTCAGGCATGCCTATGTCTGGCTCTATAAGAATTCATGATGGAAGTTAGTTTACCAGGTAAATGTAATCAGGAATCAACCACATAACCTCTTAATTCTAAGGTTAAACATTTGTGATTGTAACTTTAGCAAACAGAATCCTATACTAACAATCAAAAAGACTCTGGAGTCCACTAACACATATAGTAACAACCTTGAGAGTCCCCGCTTATCTTATATTAACCGTTATTTATTTGGTCTTTCAAATTCTCCCCTAATTTCATCAAAATGTCATGCCAAGATTTTTCCACTCCTCAAGTGTAATTGCCAAAGTGGAGGCTTGGGCAAAACTAAGCTAATTTCACTAAAGATTTAACAACAGATTTAAACTTCAGATAATCTCTCACACAACAAAGTCATGCATGCCTGTGAAGTTTCTTTAGGAACAGTTTTAAGATGTATTCTATTGTCAGTCATCTTTTTTATATCTTGATCTCCCTTATTAACTCATGATTTCTTTTACACTCAACTCTCCCCTAAGATAAATACTTGTGATTCTAATAATCAATTTTAACTGTTAATACCATAGCTTTAAATAATAAACTTAGAACCACAGAATATATTTTATGTACTTCTCAGTGTTCTATAAAAGCAATCCTAGAAAACTCTACATTATTTCACTTGAACACATAAAGAAGAAACATAGTGCCCTAACTGGTTTGGCTCAGTGGA
>NW_006370883.1:0-929 GCF_000327345.1 Myotis davidii
GAGAGAGAATGAGAGAGAGAAATAATAGGTAAAGAAATGAAATGGACATACCGGTATAGTAAGTGGTAGACCAGTATTTGAACCCAAGAAGTCTGGCTTCAGTACATAGCACTTAACCAGTATATTGTGAAGCTGTATTGGAGAATTTAATTTATCCCTGAAGCTAGAAGTGTCCTCCTAACATAACGTCCCAATATAGATCTCTGCACTGACACTTTCTGGGTTTGGGCTTACCAAGCATCATAAAGAATTATTATTCAAACCACATCAAGCAGAGAGGCCAAAAGTCCAACATCCTGAGAAACTACTGAATTTTCATCCAAATCTCTGACATGTGCCATTCTGAACCAACGCTTCTAAAAAGGTGTTTTTTCCCTCCACACTGTCTTTCTTTTGTCCAGTGGGATGCTGATAATTACAAGCTAGAGGACAGCAGAACCACAGATCAGGATTCTCAGCCTCTGAATCACATTGTGTTAAAATGTACTCACTAACCAGGAACACCTGCCTTGGATTGTTATGGCAAGAGAAATAAACCTTAATTGTAATTTAATCATAACACACATTAGGACCTATTTGTTATTGCAGCTAACCTTACCTTAACCAAAGCAGGAATAGAGAGAGAAAGGCCATATGTGTACACCAAGCTTTAACATATTTTCTCTGCCCACTAGAAAAACATGGATTAATGGATGTCAGGCTCTCTTCATTTCACCAGTTATATAAATTGCTTCTTATCTTAAGGGGAAAAGCCAGGGAGAAAGATGAAAAAATGAGCAGAAAGCTTTAATCCAATATTAGAAAAGTTTCTATTTTGAGACAGAAATGTGTGAAGAGTGAGAAAATTTGTTTTCCCATTTTGTAAGTATTATTGTCCTTGTTTGAAGGTTGACAAAATTGAGGTACAAAGAGTACCTAAAAATAAAAAA
>NW_006370884.1:0-929 GCF_000327345.1 Myotis davidii
ATAGGAGCTCACAATTTGTTGTGAGATGGACAAGAACCAGAGTTGTCACAAGAGGTGTTTACTCCTCTGAGCACTTGTCTAGCACATATTTATTGAGTTCCCACAGGGTGTCAGGCATTAACCTAGGTCCTGGAAATGCAGCAGTAATGAAGTTGACTAAATTCCTGTCCCCATAATCCATGGGGAATAAAATTAATCAATAACCTTTCCAAGCATGATCATTTTGACTAGGTATGTAGGTAAAAAGTAAGTGAAATATGAGAGAGAATGATTGGGGCGCTGCTATTGATAGGGTGTTAGAAGTATCAATTAAGCTAGTTTGGCCACAAGTAATAGAAGATCTCACCGTAGCACAAGTCTTAGGAGCATTACTTTTTTATTTTAAAAGCCCAGAGGTTATTGATCCCAAGGTGGGCTTAGTTGTTGAGTGGTGTCATTAAGGACCAAGGCTTTTCATCCTTTTGTTCCCCTACCCTCAACATTTTGGCATTTTCCTCAGGCTCGGTGCTTCATGTTTGCAAGATGGTTGCTGTAGCTGCAGATATTACATTCTTTTACAGATTTGAAAGCCAGAGGGAGAAAGAAATGGGGGAAGAGGGTCAAGGAAACCTTTTTTCTAGTGTTGCTCTCTCATTTTATCAGGAAAAAAATTTTTCCTAGAAGCTCAGTCCTCTCCAGCCAACTTCTCCCTAAAATTCATCGAACACAAAAGGTCCCATTTCTACATCTAATTCAATGACCAGAAAAAAAAAGTGGCCACAATGGGTGAAAAAAATCATTATGAATCATCAAGTGTAGATTTTTGGCAACAAAGAAGATAGAATGACCATGGGTAGGTAAATGGTGGCTGCCAAATTAGGGAATGCTTCTCTGAGGATTTGACATTTGAACACAAATCTAAATGATGAGCTGATAGTTGCTAAAGGGGT
>NW_006370885.1:0-929 GCF_000327345.1 Myotis davidii
GGCTGGTCCCAGGGAACTGTGCTCCTGCAGCGCTCCTGCTGCTGTTGTGCAGCAGCTCCTCCCCCCACCCCTACTTCGGAGTACAACCTCGGTCTTGGTCACCAGTGCTATGTAACCTACTGGGGCCTGGAGCACAGGACAAGGGAGCCCTCGGTCAGTGCTGCTGGCTGCAGGGCTCAGGTGGCTGAGCCCTCCAGTTACGCATTTTCCTAGAATTGAATCCCCATAAACCTCAATACTGACTTAAATGGTGTATCACTCACTGATGAGTTTGTTAATGGCTGAGCCCAGGAAATCTGTTAGCTCTTTTGTGGTGACCGTACGTCTCTGGTCGATCATTAAGGTCAGAGTCAGCTGGCTATTTGCTTTAATCCCACTCAGGAGCTCAGGACTTCTTTCCAGATTCTATTCATAGTACCCTTCTGTCTGGACTCTTAAAACTAAAGACGTATCTGTTCTTTCCTATTCCTGAACACCCTCAAGAAAGTAGGTCGGCTTGCTGTGTTTTAATTGGAAGGCATCTTGCGAGTCTTTGGGAAAGAAGCTAAGTAAATGCTTGTTGTTGTCAGGGTAATTATTTCCTAAAGAATGCACACAGTTTGGCTTTGCCAACCAAATCACTCTACAAGGCACGTAATTTGAATCTTCATTTTATATTTTATTTGTTGAAATTAAGTAACAGGAAGAGAGTTTATTTTAAAACAGGCTGGAAAAGGAAGCCCAGAGCTTTTACATGTAATTCCCACAAGTGAAAGTTTGCTTTATAATTATATCCATTTCAAGTTATTGTTGTCATATTAAAATAGATGCATACATGAATGTAAAATGCTGAGTGATAATATAGAGAGTACGCATGCTTCTTTTAAAGTGTGTCTCTCATTTATGTACTTTTTAATCATGCCATTGTCTTCTCATAATAGGAAAAAAAA
>NW_006370886.1:0-929 GCF_000327345.1 Myotis davidii
GGGATGATTTGGTTATATTAGATGACAAAGCAGGGCTTCTTATAACCTTTAAAAGAAAATTGTATCTAACATTCTTCCAAATTCTTTAACATATTCTTCCAATGCTTGTACAAATACGTGAAGCTAAAACACAGAACTTTTTCACACTCCAGATATCTTCTAATGGCAGCATTTGGTAAGTTCACTTTTTTTCCAAAAGAAATTTTCAAGATAAAATGCTGATTGCCTTGACTGGCATGTCTAAAAAGCAAAGACTTACCTGTCTTGTTTTCTCTGACCTCAATAATATAAATATTTATGTCAGGGTGGAATTTTGTCCCCGTCGGGGGCTCTGGAGTGGACAGTGCCTGAGGACGGACGGCCTCTGTGCCTTCTACAGTGGGCGGTCTTGTTGGCTGTGTGACAGGAGGAGGACTTGAAGTTGTGAAATACTCTCTATCCATACCGGTTTCCATTTCCTTATCCTCAAGGGTAGTGGGAGGAACATGCGATGTTGATTCTGCAATGATTACCACGTCACTGGTTGTCTCTTCACGGGGTTCTCTGTCAGTGAGGGGAGGTTTCTCAGTGGGTGCTAAAGAGGGCTTGAATGCTGAAGTTGTGTGAAGTCTGTCTGCTGAACTGAAGGCGGTAGTCATCTCCCTTGGAACTGTGGCTTTAATTGTTGAAAATTCTGGGAGTTCTGTGACTCTGGGCTTTTCGAATAATCCTGAACCTAACTCAATATAATCTAAGGATGTTTTCTCTCTTTCCTCAGTAGTAGTTTCTTCTATAAGCTGGGTAACACTGGTGCTTAAAGGCGATACAACTCCCCTTGGACTAGTACCTTCTCTTTCATACTTTTGTTCAGCCCCCGGACTTAAAAATACCGTTGGCCCCATGCTTGGTGTTAGCCTTACAACTTCATCTATTTTTGCTTTGTGCTCAGT
>NW_006370887.1:0-929 GCF_000327345.1 Myotis davidii
CTCTCTCTTCCTCTCGGAAATCAATAAAAATATGTATTTAAAAAAAGTTATGAAGCTAATGCAAACCAAGCCTATTCGATGTTTACATATCTATCACACTTTTGGCTTTAACTTTTACCCAATACCTTGTGGTCTTTACTATTAAAAATATTAATAAAATATTTTTGCTACCTGAGTTGACTACCACTTATTAAACAAAACATCATCTCTGGAACATAACCTACTTATTTAATTTTAAGCTACTTTCTATTAAGATATGATATACAAACTACGAGACTTTTTCATTACTTCTACCTCCAACCTCAATTTTTATTGAGAGAAAATATTTGTTTAGTGACATGGAAATATAATTACAGGTAATCACTCGTAAAGAGGTGTTATTCATGCAACAATTATGAGTTAATGTTTAGACATTTTAAACTTTCCCTCTTGATTTTGTATTTCTCTTGAGTGTTATCCAAAGCACCTGCGGCCTGAAGCAATTTCATCTTCAGAAAAGATGGATTGTGCTGTCTCTCCCGGGGATTTTTATTTTACCAGTGTGCATCATCCCCAGTGGCACAATAGGACAAGGCCCACATTGTCTGGCCCTTTACTCTGACTCAGTAACAGGACCACAGTGACTGTGTTACCTTGTCGGCCTTCCCCTCGTGTTACTGAATGTATTTAATTCTCCTGTCCTTTTTATTTATTTATTTAACAGGTGGCCAAGTTGGAAAATCCTTCTGGGCTTCTGCTTTGTGGGGAAAGAAGCAGCAAAGATCTCCTGGAGCCGACAACTTGCCTGGATTGATATCTCTGGCATCTGAACGTGAACACTGTTCACACTCCAAGGCATTTTGCCATTTGAGTGATTAAGTTTAGCTGCAAAAATCTCAATACAGATGATCAAGTTTAAGCCCTAGCCGGTTTTGCTCAATGGGTAGAGC
>NW_006370888.1:0-929 GCF_000327345.1 Myotis davidii
TTTGTTTTTTTTAACACTTGTTTCCTCAGGATGGTCAGCAGGGCTGAGAACCCCCAGGGAGACAGTGTCCTAGGTACTGCACTTAGGTTGGTGGATCTAAACCCTACTTCTCAGTGGTTGAAAACTTTTAACTAGGATGGAAGGGGTGGCATCTGGTACAGAAGACACCTAGGAATAACATTTTTGGAGGTGATTCAGAAAGCTTGGTTGAGATTGACATGTTTCAAAAATCTCTGCCAAGTTCTTTTACATTTACCAGGTAAAAATCCACTGAAAAACATTAAAAATATATAAATGGTAAATGCTTCCATTTTTATTGTGTTGAAAATTTCAGGTCATGTGAATAGCCTGATGACGATGACAATGATGATGACGGCGGCCACTATTTTCTGAGTACCTCATATGCACCAGATCATATACCAAGTACTGCACAGTCTTATTTAAATTCCACAACAATACAAGAGGTCGGTAGAGATATGTTTAACCTTATTTTCTACTAAGACTTAGAGAATTTGTAAAACATGCTTAAGGTTGTGTAGGAAGAAAGAGGCAGAGCATGGGTTGTACACAGTCTGCCTAACAATGAAGTCTCTACTCTCCATAAGAACTACTGGCACATTAGATGACAAAATCCCCATCTCTGTTGCCTAACGAAAGTTTTCTGGTGACTAGCTCTCTGCTTAACTTTGATGCTGTTACAATGTCCATATCATTCTACTGAGTCAATGACATTCATGTAAATGATAGAAGACAAAGCATAAATATTAAGGAAGGGGAAGACTCGTGGACCGACAGCATGAAACAATTTTTTGTCATATTGTAGGCTGTCAAGGGCACTTGTCAGGATGGAGAGGGCTCCAGCAGGTAAGATGGCACATAGACCTTCCACTCATTCTGGCAAAAGTTTTGAGTTCAAGCAATACATTTTT
>NW_006370889.1:0-929 GCF_000327345.1 Myotis davidii
AAAAGCATCTATTTATAAATGTATTTGTTATGTTTATATGAATTCAAGACAGTGAAATGTCTTTCATATTTCAGTGTGCATAGTTATCATGTATAAACTAAACATGGATCAATTTCTATGTTACTCTCAATAAAACAAGCTGTGTCTCATATTCTCTGTTCTCTGAGGTTGAATTCTGTTAGATTTTAGAGAATAAAGAGATTTGGAATCTGCCAGTTCTGGAAACTCTACAACTGTTCCTCTTAAAAAAATGTCTAAGATTTAGTTGAAGGGAATCTTTCCTCCATGCCGAAAAAGTACACTGAGCCAGTTTGAGGGAGTTATGGATAAGGAGAAGTGTAGTCATTCTAAATGCAATATTAGATGAAGGGTCCTAAGTATAAATGTTTCCAACAACTTTAAAGTGTTCTTTTTCCCTATGTTATGTAAATGCAAAGCACATCCCAGTGTGTCATCTTTTCAAAGTGAAAGGAATGCATATCTGAGATATAGCTCTGTGCTAAAAAGGAATAAAATAAATTCTATGGAATCCAAGGAGAATACAGATCCTACATCTCAGAGATGAGTTAGAAAGACAAATAAGAATTTTTACAGTTGAATACCTAAAGCCTTTTATAACATTATATACTTTGCTCTCAAACACAGAGTTCTTGTCATGAAAATACTTCTAATATTTTCTATAACAAAAACGTATTCTGAACAGCTACATGGATAAGAGAGATTCATATATTAAATAGTAACTCCAAATATAGAAATGTAAAGAGAAGTTTAAAAAACTACAGTGAGTTAGTTAACATGTTTGGAATAACCTAGTAATGTTGCTTAAGTGACTATTGTTAATTCTACTGAAGAATAGTTAATGTCAGATTAAATTAGTATGCTTTCTTCCCCCACTGCCTTTGGAATATTTTTATTATTCTGATATTTGC
>NW_006370890.1:0-929 GCF_000327345.1 Myotis davidii
TTGTAGCTCCAGGTATCAAATCAGCAAGTGTACATTTGCATTTGCTAAATATAAAAACAAAATAAAATCTGGGGATTAAAATAATTGTTTGGCTCTATAGTAAGCTACAGAGAACTGGATAATATTAGGATTCACTACAACAAGGGGGATAAGCTGAGGCAGTTTGACAGTTTTGAGCACCAGCTATGTGGCAGGCACCATGTTCTGTGTATGACATAGGTTATCTCATTTCCTCCTGCTTTAACATGTCGCCATGGTAACTTTATGGAAATGAGCTCAAAGTGGTCACCAACTTATATGGCTCTAATGTGGTTTAACAGGAGTTAAACCAAGACTTAACTCAAAATCTAAACCTTGAAAACTTCTGCCTTGGAGGCTTCTTAGTGGAGAGGAGACGTCAATTGTCTTCTATTTCTAATTGTACTGAAAGTATCTTTCTAGTGAACACATGTTACAACCTCACTATGATCAAATATGACAGAATTCGGATTTCTCCTTTCAGGCTTAAGTGTCCTTTAAAATTTGCCTGAAGACTAAAGCCTCAAATGCAAATTAGAAAGCAAATACTCCTTTGCAAGCACACTCAGCTTTCTATTTCAGAAGTCTTCCACTTGAACATCTTCAAATATCAAAAATCCAATTCGTCTAAAATGTATTTTAATTATTTATAAATTAAAACAGTTAAGTAATCGGCTTTCCTCTCCCAACTATGTTGCTAGCGATGTGACCATGTGTGAATTACTGAACCTCTCTAAGCCTCATTTTCCTCTTCTATAAAGTGGAGATTATAATGATTCCTCCCTTACAGGGCTTGTGTGAGAATTAAATGAGATAATATAGGTGCCGGACCTGGAAAATGTGATTCTTAATAAGTCTAATGTACAGGGGTGTCGGTGTAAATTACACTGCATGTTGAATGAGCAAAAAAA
>NW_006370891.1:0-929 GCF_000327345.1 Myotis davidii
GGAAAGTTCATCACAAGGGGGAAAAAAATCTTTTTTGCTTTTTCATTTAGTGTATATCTGTATGAGGTGGCTGTAATCATTTCACAATATAGATAATTCAAACTATTATGCTGCACACCTTAAACTTACAGTGATACGTGTTAATTATATCTCAACAAAACTGATGGGAAAATAAAAACAAATGTTGGTGAGGATATGGAGGGACAGGAACCCTGTGCACTTTGGGTGGGGCTGTAAATTGGTGCTGGCACTATGAAGAACAATGTAGAGGTTCCTCCCCAAAAAATTAAAAATGAAACTACCCTGTAATCCAGCAGTCCCACTACTGAGTATGTATATGAAGACACTGAAATCTGTTTCTCAAAGGGTACATGCACACCCATGTTACTGCAGCATTATTCACAACGGCCAAGATGTGGGAACAACCTAAGAGTCTGCCAACAGATGAATAAAGATGTCATATAAATATACAATGGAATGTTAATCAGCCATGATAAAGAAGGAGATCCTGCCATTTGTGAAAACATGTATGGACCCTGAGGGTATTATGCTAAGCTAAGTCAGAAAGAGAAAAGACAAAAACTGTCTGGCAACACTTATGTGTAGAATAAAAAAACTGAATTTGTAAAAGCACAGATTAGGATGGTGGTTACCAGGGACAGGGGCATTGGAGATGTTTGAGGTACAAATTTACTAATAGGCAAGTTATGGAGATCAAATGCACAACATAGTGGTCATAGTAAACAACGCTATATCAACAGCTTCAAAGCTTCTAAGACACTATACCTTAACTGCTCTCAACACACATAAGAAATTATAAATATGTACCATGATAAATGTGTTATCTAACACTACTGCAGTGATCATATTGGGATATATAAATGTATCAAGTCAACGTGATGTACCAGTTCATCTTAACCTTACACTTC
>NW_006370892.1:0-929 GCF_000327345.1 Myotis davidii
CTACACACCTGTCCTGAGAAACTGTTAAAATTACCCCAGCCCATGTTATCTCTGGTCAACCATCTCACAACCTACTTGTATAATTTTACTTCTAAATCTTGACTTATTTTTGCTTATTTTGACTTCCCATTTTGTCTTACAAGTATTGTGTCTATATATAAAACTGATGGAACTATAAATAGAATAAAACCTGATATAATATCCTCATGGTATAATCCAAAATCTATCTTCTGAGCGCTCTTGAGGGGCTCTTGTATGGTCCAGAACAGGATAATGCTTTGTCTTTGTTTGTTTTTATATTTAACTACTCTCAAATCTAAAAATGTATCCCATTATTTTCTGTAGCTTTAAATTGAATCAAGGTGGAGGCAAGACAGTGGGTTACTGCAGACCAGAGAAGGGAGAAAGCACCAGACTATCCCAATCCCATAAACCCCAGAGCCTCCAAGGTTGCCTGAACTTGGGTCACTCAATTCCCACAGCTACCAGAAATATGGCCAGTGAAATTGTCTTGTGTCTAACAAAAGGCTATGCATTTGGTTTAACTAATCAATATGCTAAGCAATGAACTGGACAGAGCTGCAAGCTAAAGGCCTATATAATCAGCAAATGACACAAAATTGGAGGGATTCATTCATTCACTCAAAAAATATAGATCGAGAAGCAAATATTTCACAGGCATAATGCCAGGTGCTAGGAATTTAACGATGAACAAAAAGCATATATTATGACTACCTTCTTAGACCATACACTTTATAAGCGAAATTAAAATTAAGCATATAGATAAATCTAAAATTGTAAGAATTAGAATTGAGACCTGAGCGGTTCTGTGAATGAGAGGCACATATACCAGGAGTAAGTAACAAGGACTTTGACCTTTCAAGGATGTCACAAAAGGCTCCCTTTGAAAGTGATGACTGGAAAAAAAA
>NW_006370893.1:0-929 GCF_000327345.1 Myotis davidii
CATGTTGTAGCATGAATCAGTACTTCATTCCTTGTTACCAGGTAATATTTCATTGTACGAATGTACCGCATTTCATTTACCCATTCATCAGCTGATGGACATTTGGGTTGTTTGTGCTTTTGGCTATTGTAGTGCTGCTATGAGCATTTGTGCTCAAGTTTCTGTGTGGCCATACCTGTTTACTTATCATGGGTACATGATAACTGAGTGGGGTTTCTGGGTGATAGGATAACCCTATGTTTAACTTTTTGAGGAGAATCCACCTCTAGGTATAGAATAGCTGCATCGTTTTACATTGTCACCATCCACTTATGAGTTTCAATTTCTCCACATTCTCACCAACATTTGTTACTAGCCGTCTTTTCTGGTCCAGCTTTACTGAGATGTCATTGGCATGTTATACTGTGCACTCGGATATGGTGTACATTGTGATGATTGATACATGGATACATTGCAAAATGTTTACCACAATAAGGTTCACACATCCTTTTTCTTACATAATTACCATCTTGCTGTGGTGGTGGTGGTGAGAACATGGAAGTGTTATACTCATAGAAACGTTCAAGTATACAGTATAGTATTGTAAATTATAGTCACCATGCTGTAATCAGATCTCCAGAACTTATCACTGAAAGTTGGTATCCTCTGACCAACATCTCCCCTTTTCTCCCACCCCTCAGTTCCTGAACAATGTCATTCTATACCTGTCTCTCCCTCCCTCCTACTTTTTACTTAATCTGACAATTGACATGGAATGGCTCATTGACAGCATAAGCAGCACACCTAGGAACTTTTTACAAATGCCCACTGAAACAGAAACTCGGGGTGGACCCAGTTGTTTCCATTTTATCAAGCCCTTCAGGTCTGCTAATGCCCACTAAAATCTGAAAACCACCGTCCTGGCCAGGTGGCTCAGTTGGCTGGAGCAT
>NW_006370894.1:0-929 GCF_000327345.1 Myotis davidii
CTATCTACTGAGCCAAACCGGTTAGGGCTATTTCTTCTTAATTGCTAGTAAGAATATATGGACTTTTTCTGTTATTGACTCATTCATTTATTTAATAAATATTGAATGGTATTAGGGACCAAAGCACTGAATTATACACTGTGGTTACAGAGTTGAATAAGCCAGGTATGGTCCCTATTATACGAAAAGACAGATATGGAAACAAGTAATAACAAGTCTGATGTACATTACAAAATGGTGATAAGTGGTTAATAGGGGTTTCCAGAGAATAAACTGAGGAGAGCTTATGCAAAGGCCCTGAGGCATGAGAAGTTTCTAGGAACTGGAAGGATGCCGATATAGATGGAGCATAATGGCAGCTGCAGTGATAATACTTTTTATTTAGTTCTTAATATGCCTCAGGCATTATTTTATACAGTCTCTCCTAAGTCACAAAAAGTTAAGTCACTTTCCAAAGTCACATAGTAAGTGGATAAGGCCAGAATTTTAGTTCAGGCAGTATGATTTCAGAACCCCGTTCCTACCCATGTGCCACTCTTTTTCCCAGTGAGTGTAAAGACCAAGGAGGTGAAGAGTTGCCCAGCTAAGGCTAGAGAGAGGGGCTATGCCACGGAGGCCTTGCAAGAACCGTGAAAGATTTTGGATGTTATCCTAAGGGAAATGGGAAGTGTTTAGCAGATGCTCAGTAAAATACACGGTGCTTGCTTGGGGGTGGGGCTTGTACTCACGTCCATGTTTGTAATTCCTATTTGCGCAGAATTTAAAAGTTTTTGCCTATTTAAACAAACATTTGTTCAGTCTCTAGAGTCTTAGTTATTTTTATAAATTTAGGATTATCTCTAATGTTGAACTTACTTGATTTTTTTAAATGCTTCTTTATTGATTTTTAGAAAGAGAGAGAGCAAAGGAGAGGGATAGAGAGATAGAAA
>NW_006370895.1:0-929 GCF_000327345.1 Myotis davidii
CTACTTTTCTAAAAAATACTTCCTCTTTAATTGAGCTCATCTAAAAGGCAGAACAGCACAAAGCAAAAGAACTCCTGAGTCTCTCAGGTCTTCCCTCGGGGTGAAGCTTAGAGAGCTTTGAAGCCTCATTCTCCCTCTTAATATTGATGTGTCCTGGGGAAAAATACCTTATTTCAGATCTATGTAAAGATCTATAAAATGTGTTTATGCATAACATATATCTCCTAGTATTTTTCAGAGGATTAGGTGAAATAATGTAAGATATTTTCAAACTTTCCGTTTTATAGTAAGGAATTAAAATAAAATTAACTACTATTAGTTACTCATTGGACTATAGTTTGAGAAAGAAATTAGAATTTGTTATCAGAAATTGTAAAATTCAGTGGTATCTTACTGTTCCTGAAGGACTGGGCATAAAATACTCTAGCTACAGATGAAGGAGGGACGAGAAATATACGGAGGAAAGCAAACTAGTATAATGTGTATAAACCTATTCCCCTGATTCACTTCTCTAGGTCATAATTTCTTATGTAGAGAAAATAACATCCTTATACGGTTATTGTAAGCATTGCAAAGGAAAATAATGCATTCAAATTTCTTAGCACAATGCACTCAGTAACTAACATTAAGTGAACTGACTTAAATAGTCATCGTTTCTCAAAAACTCAGGGGAGAGGAACAGATATAGGAAAACGTTTATCTGGAATAAAATGAAACAATGGCCAATTGCATAATTGTTCCCAAAAGTACTGACCTGAGTAAGTTAGCATCTAATAAAAATATTGAGCCATTATTTTTCTAACTTAATGATAACTTACACAAACATAAATTTCTACTATACTAATTATCTGAGGTAATCCTCAAAGCTAAAAGATAAACATTATCTCTCATTAACGAGAGGTCACAAGTCCAGTGGAGGTGACACACAA
>NW_006370896.1:0-929 GCF_000327345.1 Myotis davidii
CAAACAGCTACATATGGAACAATTCCTTCTGAGAAATCCAGAAACTAGTTGAGTGACTCCTCCACAACTCCTATGCCCTTCCCCTTTCTCCTCAATGCTGAGTTGTAGACAAAAACATCAATCTCCCAGAGTTTTACTGGAAGGAGTTTGATTGCATATTTTGCCAGCTGCTGCCTGGTTCCAGCTTCTACCTAGCCTACATCTATGAATGAGGGGAAAAATGAGAGAAGACTCAAAGAAAGAAAGAAAAAATGAAAGATAAGACATTACAAGAGTTAAAACATAAATACTGAGGATTGTACAAAGAAATATAAATAATGATACATGAACATATTTGAAAACCTAGAAGAAATAATAAATCCTAAAAACATACAACTTACCAAGACTAAATCATGAAGAAATAGAAATTTCAGCAGGCCAGTTACTAGTAAGGAGATTGAGTCAGTAATCAAAAACTCCCAAACAAAGAAGAGCTAGAGTTAGATGACTTCACTGGTGAGTTCAACCAAACATGCATAGAAGAAGTAATGCCAATATGACTCTAATTCTTCCAAAATGTGAAGAGAAGGGAACATGTCCAAACTCATTTCATAAGGCCAGCATTATCCTGACACCAAAACTAGATAAGGGCATCACAAGTAAAGAAAATTACAGGCCAATTTCTCTGATGCACATAGATATAAAAATCCACAACAAAATAGTGGCCAACCAAATTCTATAATACATTTAGGAAGCATGTACCATGATAAAGTAGGATTTATTCCTGTGATGTAAGGATGCTTCAATATAAACAAATCAAAAATGTGATACATTAAAAGAATAAAACTAAAAATTATATTATTCTCTCAATAAATACAGAAAAACCAGTTACAAAATTAACTTTCAAAAATTAAATATAGCTCTAGCTGGTTTGGCTAACTGGATAGAGC
>NW_006370897.1:0-929 GCF_000327345.1 Myotis davidii
AAAAAAAAAATGATATGATAATGAGTGGACAAACACTCTGGAAGGAGAAATAATATAGAATTTGCTACAGATAATCACATATGCCATGGAAGGGATTATGTAAAATAGTCATAGATCTATTTGACTTTAAATTCTAACCAAACCACAAACTAGATATGTGAACTCTGATGAGTTGGCTGCTCAGTTTCATTTTCTTAATCTGTAAAATGGGAATAAAAATACCTAAATTATGGGCAATATGTGCAAAGTGCTTGAATCCCTAACAGTAAGCCCTCACTAAGTAGTGCTTCTACATACAGTACTTGGGTTTCTACTCTGCGTACTTAGTCCCTCCTCAACAACATTGTGCTGGCAAAACAGATCTGGTATTTCCAGTTGGTATCTGTGTCCTGCGTGAGTTATGCTATTCATTCTTTCCCTTGAAGCCATGATGCTTTATTATAGTTTTTGGTCTCTGTGGAAGGGAAGGCTTAATGGTGTTATATTACTCCAAGTCTGGAATCCAAGCACTTATTGTCACCAGAGTCTTTTGCAGAAGCATGATGTCTGTGGGGGTCATTATTCTTCACTCTAAGGCTGTAGGGTGGGAGGGAAAGGACACGACTTTCAGCAGAAAGAGGTTTTCTTGCCTTAGAGGAGAAACTGAATATAGAGTCCTTATCAGGAACATGGCTGTCATGACACAGTGTATCACTATTTTCTAGCAACAATAGCTGGGGAGAAGGGGTCATGATCAATAACTTCATGCTAAATATTGTGCAGCTTCCACTAGCATGCATGAATAAATACACACACACGAAGCTGGCTGTTAACTCAATAACTATCTGTTCTTAAACTCTATTCCTTATTTTGGTTAATCACATGATTAATATTTATTGAGTGCTTATGCCTGTCATTGTCTTGGTAGACACTATGATAGGTAAAAAAAA
>NW_006370898.1:0-929 GCF_000327345.1 Myotis davidii
TAGATGAACTGATACTACTAGTACTGCATTTCAGAGTAAATATATTTCAGAGTTAAACAGGTTTGTGTGTGTGTGTGTCTATGTGAAACAAAACATCAGTTAACATGCCATTTCTTTGGGAAATTCTAAACATTTGACTTAGAAATTAAGTTACACATTAGAGCTACTGACTCATCAGATACTGCCTATAGACTATTTCTTTTGGCTATCGTCATCATCATGGAAATAAAATATACATTTATCTAATGAATAAACTTTACTTTTAAAAATGGGAAATAATCTATATCTTTTTTCCAATCAAAGTAGAAATCCCCTCGGACCTCTTGGAGGTAGAGTAACATAAATCCAGGCCAGTATTAACTTATCTGTGTGTTTGCATAAGAGAGGAAACATGTTAGGTCTGGCACTCAGACTTTTGACACAAAGCCCAGTTCATTATCCCAGGGGTGTAGGCAGTGGGAGAAAAATAAGGGGAGGGCAAAGTTTGGGCCATTGCTTACTTATATTCCCAGCTTATTACTAAGTTCTAAATTCAGAAGTTTGAGACTTTCTATGGGGCAGATCACACTACATTTAAATACTATAATAAAGTGAGTGGAAATCACCATCAGGGTTAGCATATACCATTTTTAATAAGGAATCATGAGCTTTTCCCATATAGTGGACCTGTTCTAGACTATAAATAAACCTTTACAAGAGTTGCAGTTCATTGACTTTCTTTTGAGTTGACTATAGGAAATGAACTCTTTCATGAAATAAGAAAGTTTTGTCCCAGATGGAGGCCAAGACCCTACCTTTGCAGCGGAATTCTCCATAATGGGAAGATGATCTGGACTCCCGAGGGTGGATAAATTAGGGTGAACCTAACAAACCTGACTGTCTGCCTCTGTTAGTCACGATGGCTCTGTAAACACTGAAAAAGAGTTAAG
>NW_006370899.1:0-930 GCF_000327345.1 Myotis davidii
TTATTAAGCATCTACCCTTTTTCTAAAACTTTGCAAGTTTCTTAAGATATGAAGATGAATAAAACGGAGTATCTACACTTGAATGGCTTCCATTCTATCATGATAAAACAGACAAGTAAATAGATGTGTGTAATGAAATATCATTGGTCCCATGAAAGACCTATGTGTGTACAGGACACATGAAAGAGGCTTATCAATTTTACTTATTTGATCTAAATGTTGAAAAATGAGTCAAAGAAAGAGCATAGTGAAGGAAGATAGGAAGTAGGCATAACTTTCAGCAAAGAAGAACGTGAACAAAAGCCTGGTGTGATTAGGAAACTGTATGAAACTTGTAATGGCTACAATTAGGTTTTAAGGTGATAGCCTGGAAAGAAGTGAGATGAAAGGGGCAAATAGGGGCCAAATTATATAGGATCTTAAGGACATTTCTGACAAGTTAAATATTTTCTAATTTATCAGGTGATGGCATGGAGGCAATATGCAGAGCAGTAGAATGACAGATGAGTGATTAGAGGGGCATTTAATTAGACCAGATGATGAGGGCATTGACAAAAGCTCCACTATAAGGATGGATAGGAGGGAACAGATTCATAACAAGTGAAAATGTGTAATTTACATGAAAGACTATGAGTAACAAAATAACAGGTTGTCTAAAATACCTCCAGATTCCTGGCTGTTAACTGACTGCATGAGGAGATCAATTCACTAAAATAGTGAGGAGAAAAGTGAGCTTGGCATGGGAAATTGATGGATTCAGTACAAGACTACTGAGATTTGGTCATGAACTGGGCCAACTTGTAATCACCATTAGGCAGATCATTTCTTATAGCTTGTTCTTCTAAGGAAGGTTAACCTTCCACAGATAAAACATTCTATCATTACAGAAAATTGTATTAGAGGATGTTTTTAAAACAAGTGAGGGCTACT
>NW_006370900.1:0-930 GCF_000327345.1 Myotis davidii
CCCCTGAGCCACCCCAGCCGGGCCAGTCAAGTAGTTACTGATTGAGTACTGTCACCAAAGAAGCTGGTGCCTTTAGCATCCAGCATGTGGCATCTGCCTAACTCTAACCCTGATCAAACCCCCTTAACATGACCAACCTACATCCATCTTCTCTTCCAGTCCAACTGTTAGGAAGTCATCTCATCTGTGGCCTCCATGTCTGCCTTTCCCCCTCCCTTTTGGACCGATTTCAGTCAGGTTCTCTAGCCCCTGAAGCCACCCGAACAGGTCATACCGAGATCACCAATCATCTCTGTTGCACCATATCGGTGGGCTCAGGACTGATGCCAGCTAACCTGCAAACTTGTGATGTTCTTGACCACTTCCTTTCCAGAACGCCCTTCCTTTGTCTTGTTTTATTTGTCTTAAGGTGACACCACGCTTCTCCCACCCGCTCTCTAGCTGTGTTAGTTATTTTTAAAATTTTTTAGTCTCCTTTGCAAGTTGATCCTACTTGAGCAGACTGTGAGATGCCGGAGTTCCTTCAAGCTCATTCCCGCCTCTTCAGTTGTATGCGCTTCTCGGCATTTCCACGCCTCCCCTTAGCGTCTGAATGCCAGTCCCGTCCCTGCAAAGTCTATGTCTAGACCCCACCTCCCTCTTAGCTGCGCTATCATGTGCCCAGCTGCCAACGCGGCTTCTCCACTTGAACTTCCCCAACACAGAGAAGCCAGCGCTGAGCTCAGAATAGCCCTTTAAGTCGGGCGTCTGAGCGAATGGTCCTACTGCTCTTCAGTGGAGCTGGACTCAATCCGGACACTTCCCTCCCTCTCACTCTCCTCACTGAGTTCTGGCAACTCAACATCATGGCTGTTTCTCAGGACCTGTCCTCTTCTCTGTACTGATCGAACAAGGAGGAAGCTGAAGAACATAGATCTAATCAATACAGTC
>NW_006370901.1:0-930 GCF_000327345.1 Myotis davidii
CACAATTCAACCCATAACCTTGGTTCAAGAAAGGTGACAGTGAGGAGAGGACCTAGGAAAATTCAGAGTATAGGACTGGCTTCTTTACTATCTCCATGCTATTCAAAGTGGGGTCAATGGGCCAGCAACATCAATGTCACCTCTGCACTGGTTAGGAATAAGGAATGCAGAACCTCAAACCCCATCTGAGACCGGCTGAATTAGAATTTGCATCTTTACCTAAATCTCAAAGTGCTCTGTTTTTACACTGAACTTTGAGAAGAGTTGTTCTAGCTCATAGAATAAAACCTCTACCCTCAAATGTAAAGAACAAAAAAAGCACAGTGTTTATGAGAGTAGGCCCATTAATCTCATTAATATGTGCATGTAGTAAGTACGGACCATTGTTTGAACACAGCTGCGGCAGTTACTTATAAAGAGAATATTGATCTCTGGGGATAGTTTTAGGAGTTCAGGTTCAATTATCATTCATCTCCTTTACTGTTGATTATTCCTTGGAAGTGAACTCAGAGGATCATCATATGCAGAGAGAGCTCACATTCCTTTTCCTACACTTACTTTGTTTAGGTTGCTTCTCTTCTGCCAATCTGGTCTGCAATTTGAGTTGACCTAGCTGCTGAGTCATACAATTTAATCCTGAAATGAGGCCCATAGAGGGAAAAGAATCCCCTACTTCCCCTCTAGTATTGGGGAAAAGGCATTTGAGTTTATAGCATTGCTTTCTAAATTATGAAAAACATGTGAAATCTTGCTTCTTTTATTTCTGTCTTTTTGTTCCATAGTTTTTGTGCTTCCCTAAAATTTTAATTCAGCCAGATGTTGTGGTTGTAGAGTCTATATGACATGAAGACACATGGAAAAATAAACTTTAAAATAAAAGAGGCTCCCCAAAATAAAATCTTATATAATAAAAGCCTAATAAGCTAAGTG
>NW_006370902.1:0-930 GCF_000327345.1 Myotis davidii
ACTGGGGATCCAGCCCACAACCTGGGCCTATGCTTTGACAGGGAATCCAACTGGCAACCTTTCAGTGCCTGGGATGATGCTCAACCACACTAGCTGGAACCCATTTCAATTTTACATGTCTCCCTTGATGGAAGTGTTCTTCCCTTGGAAACTAATACCTCAAAACCAGCAGAGCCCAGAGCAGCAAAAATTTTGCAAGTGGGCCATTGAAATCATGCTGAAACCTACTTCTACCTTTTGGTTCCCAAATTGATGCATTTTGGTTATGGGGGAAATGACATCATGCACAGATATAGAGCATATTCCACATCAAATAGGCATCATAAAGGCCAGCATCAAGCTTATAAGTTGTCATCCTCCAGGTGGTGCCACAATTAAGCCTTAGTCAATTTCAACTTCTGTAAGTCAGGCTGCTTCCAAATGATGGAGTTCATGGTAAATCCCATGGATATCACACCCCTTCTCCCCCCGCTTCACTTTCTTTTTCTTTATAGTGACTTTTTTTGATTCCCATGAGAGGATGTTGTGATGATGACTATGTCATAAGTAAGACTATGGATGCTGGACTTGTAAATGCAGGTTGGGCAAGAAAGGCAAATCCTTTCTGTTCTCTTACAATGAGGAGTATTTTCTACCCCTTCTTCGGGGGAGGAGTCCTTGTTATCAATTAGGAACTGGTTCCAAATTGGAGACTCAGCATTCATTTCTGCTGTTGGAAGACAGGGTAATTATTTGTTTCCAGAACAGCTTTGAGGAAGATAGGTTCTTATTATTGAACGTGTACATAACATCAGGATCCACCACCAGGGCCAGTTTGTTCATGGTGCTTTGAACTAGCCCTTGGACCATTAAAGGGAAAAGCCTATTGAGAAAAAGTTTTGACAATGTCTCACAAAAGAGCACTTGCTTCTTTGCAATGGATGTCCTTGG
>NW_006370903.1:0-930 GCF_000327345.1 Myotis davidii
ACCTGCAACTCAGGTATATGCTCTTGACTGGGACCCGTCAGTGCACGGGCCAACCTCTAACCACTTAACAACACTGGCCAGGGCTTGTTCATATTTTAAACAACTCTATAGAAATATTTACCTAGTGAAGGTTTATTACCTGCTATTTTCCCCCTTTTTTGTCATAATATATTTGTATAGTTCTGACAGTTCTTTAAGAAAAACAAAAACACTCCTATTTGAATGAGGCTATTTATTCCTGAGCTAGCTATCTCCAGGGTGATTGATATGTTAGAGAAGGGCTGGGACTATATTCTGACTTTATGATACAGCTCTGTGGATGTTCCTGAGTCACGTCTCCCCAGCTAATCGAGATTGGTATTTCAGGGCTTCTCACAATGCATTCTTTCTCCTCTACCCTGCCTCACCAACAGATTGCTTCTGACAATATGGCTTACTCTGCATTTTTATTTGCTCTTCAGTTACACCTTCTCCTTCTCTTCACCGAACCCTATCTAAGGAAGCTATCGCTATTAGAAAACACATCTAACTATATTGTCCCAGACAAAGAAAAGGTGGGATTTGCTAGCCTTCAGTTAGATGTGCAGCCTCTGGAGCCCTTCCTCAGCATCTTCTAATGCCCCTATTTTACTTCAAAAGATTTGGCAGCCTTCCTTGACCTCAGGGTTCAGATATAAACGTGCCTCTTAGTGTCACAGAACATGAGTTTTAGTTTGTTTGTATCTCATTCTTGTGTATTTATGTAATTTCTAAGAGGAGAGGATAAAAATATCTTCACCCATTATAGAACTGCAAATCTTATATTTAAACTTTGAAGAGTTTCTATGACCAATAACTTTTAACACTCCCTTGGAATTTCTTCACTGCTTTTGTTTATAACTCTTTAGTTACACTCCGTTCTTTACTGATTTCAGAGAGGAAGGGAGAAGG
>NW_006370904.1:0-930 GCF_000327345.1 Myotis davidii
GACACGCCAAGCTCAAAAGGTTCGCATCACTGATCTAGGGGTTCCCATTTTGTGGATGAATAAACTGAGGCTCAGAAAGCATAACTAACTTTCCCAAGGTCCCCACATCTGGTAAGTGAAATGCCAAGATTCTGACACTAATCTCAAACAGATTTGTGCCAGATAAAGGAAAAAACTGTGTGCACTGCTGAGTTCGGAGGTTCCTAATGGTCTGAACAAGCGGGGGATATAATTTGCTTTGTAATTTGCATGTGTTGGAAAGGGAAAAGGTGAGGGAGGATCTGGGTTCAACTGAACCCCTTCCTCTTTCAACTGAAATTTTGACTTTAATCAAAGTCAGGAAGGTTAAGAATAGTGCTCTGTATAACCAACCAAACAAACAAAACCCCCGTTTAGTTTGGAGGGAAATGATCCAGGACAAGGAGCCTGTGCCTTGTGAGGTAGAGGTGGTTGGGGTAAAGCTAAGAGCGAAGGTTTGGAATTAGGTGGATGTTCACCTAAAACTTAGCTCTGCCGTGGGAAACCTGGGTGATTACTTAGTCTCCCGAAGCTCCCATTTGTAAACTAGAAACCACCACTGGCGGGAGGGACCTATTGGGAGGGCCCCGGTGCACTGGCACCCAGTTAACACTCGCAGAGAACACCGGGAGCTTGGCCCAGAGGGTTTGTTTCCAGAATCTAGCTGTTCCACTTCCTTCCCTTATCCTGCCAACTATGAAAGTTTAGGTTTGAATAGTGTACCTCGTTTTACAAGGGAAAAAGAAACCCCAAATACCGAGAGGATGTGTATGATTTAAGAATTGCATCGTTTTCATCCCTAGGTGCCAGTCTAGGCAGTGCATCGGTAATTAAATGCTATATTTTACTTTTTTAAAATCACTCTCTTTGTCTCTTATAAATCAAATATAGTTCACAACTGTCCTATTTCTC
>NW_006370905.1:0-930 GCF_000327345.1 Myotis davidii
GCTTGCTCCTCCGCTGCTTTGATCCTCCCTCTTCCCTAACATCCCCTAATCCATCGTCAGATTGGAGCTCCCACCCCCTCATTGCAGGGACCCCCATTCCTTTTAGCTCCCGCTCGCTGTCACTCTCCCCAGGGTGCTCCCTCCTCGATCCTCGGTGCTTTCAGCACAAGCAGACGTGGAAGGCCGAACAGACGTCCAGCCCAATCCTTGGAGCCGGTGGGCAGCGTCCTTACACGCAGAGACTTGGGTGGGGCGTTGCGGTTCAGGACCTTGGACAGGGAGCGCTGGGTGAGTGGGCCGCAGGCACCACTGGAACCCGGAAAGCAGAGCAGTTTCTCCGGCTGCAGTGGGAGACGCTGCAGGAGAGATGAGGGGCAGGAGGTCAGGGGGGGTCCATGGGGGAAGGATCGGTGCCGCCGGGGCCACGTTCCAGGGCCCAAGTCGTCCTCTAGGAGCTCAGGGGGCTCCAGCTGACAGCCAGCAAGGAAAGGGGACCTCAGTCCTGCTCCGCAGGCATCTGCATTCAGACAACCAAGCGACAGACTGGGCAGTGGGTGCCTCCAGGGCCCCGTGAGGAGCAGGGACCTGCCGCGCCTGGTTCTGGCCCCGTGAGGGCCTGGGCTGTGTAGCCTGCAGCCGCGAGATAATGAATGGCCGCGCGTAAAGCCACTCGGTTGGCGGGGATTGTACAACAGGGACAGGGCGCGCCCAGCGGAAAGGGTGCTCTCAGCCCGCGGCTCACGGGCCTGAGCTCCGCTCCTCCCTGACCTTCCGCTCGGCTCTCCGGGCCCCCACTCCCTTGCCGTCCCCTCGCCCTTGTCATTGCCAACAGCCCGCCCTTCCACCGCCGCATTTCCCGCTCCCACGCTCTGCCACCACCTCCCCAGCATCCCCGCAGGGCGGCCTAAGCTCTGGAAACCGGTGCGATGA
>NW_006370906.1:0-930 GCF_000327345.1 Myotis davidii
CTCCCTTTTTGTCCAATTGGAGTGGTCGCTTATCTGCTGTTTGATTCCTGGAGAAGATCTGCAGGTTGGTCTCTCAGAGCTCTCAGGGGATTCGTTTGTATTCTCAAGTGACCTTACAATGATTCCACAATTTGAAAAAACTAAATCATGATTTCTCTTCCCATCCTTCATGCCATAGTAGAAACAGTAGCGATGAAGAACTGACCCCAAAGTGCCTCTGTGTGCATATTGTCCAGAAACACCTGAACATTTTTTGTGACTATTTTTATTTCAACCTTAAAAAGCATGCAAAAATATGTAAGCATTTATAATGAAACAAGGAACACAGAAATATGATCAGATAGGTATTACGTCCCTTTTGAATGCTGCTACCTGGTACCTCAATTTGGCCAAATTAAATGTATCCTTGAATTCACAAACACATCTCCTCAAGCGGTAGCCCAAAAAAATCTCTGCACAATTTCCCATTGAACTTATCTGATTATACATTTCCAAGATTTGTGTTAAGAAATAATATTAGGTAAAGTGACCCATTTGATATGACCAATGAAGCAGCCTGTATTTGTTACAGTGAAATCTCAACAGCTGGACATCTGAAAAATTGTGAATTCTCTACTCAATCATAGCTTTAAACTTCCACAACTTTTACTGTATTAAAACACTACCATTTCTGTTCCTTTTAAAACACAGTAAGCAGGACAAACTAGGAGTTTCCAGAAATACTAACATTGATGATAAGACTATTGCACCTCAAAATGCAAATCTAAGAAGAATGAGATATTTTCTTTTTTTGCCTATCACCTGAACAAGGACTTAAAAAGCAGTAATAACCAGTATATATAAGCATAGAAAGAAATGAACACATATATACAATACGAGTAAGAGTGCAATTGGTTCATCTTTTTTTTAATTTCTTTATTGATTAAGGTA
>NW_006370907.1:0-930 GCF_000327345.1 Myotis davidii
GCCTGGAAAATGTCATAAGAATGGGAAGTTCTCACCTATGTTAACTTGCTCAAACACAAGTTTGCTTCACTGCACTGGTGTGATTAGCATCAGTGAAACTATTTGTGCTATGTCTTCACAAAGCACTCTTCAAGCACAAGGCCACTGTGTAAATTAGCTTAATACAGTTAATAAGAAGCAGATCAACATAGAATTGAATATAATTTGGGTTTCATTATTATTAGTGAAACCCAATGTCTGAGTTAGCCTGAGTTAGGAATGAAGTCATTGTGCAAATGGCCACACATCCTGGCCAATGGCCCCAGCTGCTAGCCAGAGAGCCTTAGTTCTTATACCTCCTCCTCCCTGATTATTCCTGCGCATCACCACGGTTTCACATACATTTATGGATAATCCTTTTGTCTCTCCTATGTTTTGGCTGTAGCTTTCTTGTTGAGGGCATAGCCCCATAAGGAGGAGCTTACCTGCACCACAGGTGCTTTCATTATAACACGGCTTCCTTGCTCCTGGGAGCCTCTTCCAGCTCATCTCAACACGGCAAATACCTCAAGCTGCCAAAAAGTGCTGTGCCCCCTACAGTTCTTGGAACGCATATATTTAAAGGAGATCTTACAGGAGTAAGAATAATTGTATCTGTGTCTCTCTTACAGTACCTAAGCACCTTACATTGCATACATATTTTCAACTGCATACAGGGTTCTGCCGTGGTTGACACCTCAGCTCAGGGCTGCACTTTATCACTTAAATTTTGAAGAAACACTAATGGTACCTTGTGTTTTTAGAATATCTCTTCAGAAAACATCTGCATTATGGCATCAGTTTCTTTCTTGCCAGATGTTGGGACTGGCTAGAGTAGGGATACATCATCCTTCAATTTTGAATTTCAAATGCCTTGGGCTCAGGGATCTGCTCCACATGCGCATACACTAC
>NW_006370908.1:0-930 GCF_000327345.1 Myotis davidii
TGCTGTTGTTAAGTTCTTTTAAGTATATGATATTAAACCATCCTCTATTTACAACTTTGCGATTCTAACTCTCTGCCTTACCAACTTCAAGGGCTCCCAGGCTGTTTCCCTGCTAATTGCTAGTTCCTTTGCTATTCAAGTGTGGTCTGTTGGCCAGCAGCCTCACCTGGGAGCTTGTTAGAGATGCAGCATCTCAGGCCCCAACCCATTTTTCTGATTCAGAATCTGCATTTTCACAAGGCCCTTTGTGTGATTCAAGTGCACACAACCTTGGAAAGGCCTGATCTAGATCAAAGGGAATGTGACATACTTGCAGTTGTGGGCAGAAGGTTAAAGGATGTAAATCAGTGTCCTGAACAAGACCTAGGGCTGGGTTATTTTATGGGCCAACAGGAGCCAGCAGAAGCCATGGTTTGCCCTGGATTCCCTACAGGAAATAATGAGGGATCTTAGAGCAAATATGGGGGCACCTACAGCTTGGCTTTCTGTTTAAAACTCTCATTCAAGTTTCCTTAAGAATAAAATGAAAGGCTCTCATGATTGGAATCCTGGAGTAGGGAACAGACCTCAAATCTTTCAGGCTTCCCACAGCATCCATTTTGAGACAAGCTGAGGGGGTGCCAGGGTGAAGGTCATAGATAATTGTTTATCAGTCATTTTTGAGGGGAAAAAACCCTTTATTTTGACTTCCATTTTCTACCTTTTTACTCTGAGCTTCACTTAGAGGCCCCATGACTAGAGAAGATATAACGCTGTGTAGAAAGACGATCGCTACCACGAAAAATATATCCCTTCCCAAACCAAGCACTTCAAGGACATAGAAAGTCGCCATGATAATAACATTGAACCATGGCCTCTGCTCTCACTTTAAGCATAAGGATCTCACCAGAGGAGAGATGGCATCAGAGACGCACAATCTTCATCTCACCC
>NW_006370909.1:0-930 GCF_000327345.1 Myotis davidii
AATAGCACCTGATATACATTGATATTACAATGAGTCAAATATCTGTAACATTAAATTCAATTGTCTTGTCAAATTTTGACTTTGAGAAACAAAATTGGACATTAATGGCTATATTTTTAACATGTTATAAAGCAAATATCATACATATCATATTTTCAGAATTTACTCAAATATTATACTGTCATCAGAATGCAGGATTTACTGCAAACTGATGCTCCAATAGAGACTTTCACAATATAGTCCTAATATAAGGCATCGGATTTGGAGGGAGAGCAGTAAGATAGGATGCACCTCGTTGTTTGCTACAACTTCATGTGTCATATGTTTTTACTGACCTGGAGAAGGCTATTCTGCTCTGGGCTTCTGGCAAATGAGGTAACCCAGGCTTGTCTAGAGTCACTTGTCTCTTCGACGGCCAGATCACCACTTATTTGTCCCGCATTCCCAGGCCTCATGTAGTGCGGGCTACAGCAGCATTCAGTAAATGTTTTCCAGACTTAAACTTATTTGATAGTTCCATTTTTTTCTGAAGTTTTGGTAGTGAGTATAAATTTTGGAAGTGGATAGGGCTAGTAGAAATACTTTGGCAGAAAACCAGTTGGGAGATTTTTGTTTCTATATGCTATCTCATGACAAATTAAAATATTTGTGATTTATTGTCAACTTTATAGCCCTTGGGAGGACTAGCAAACTAACAGGAATAATGTTAAAACCAGAAACACCATTCTTTGGCTGCTTCCTTGAAAAAGCACTTTTTTTTTAATATACCAAAAGCATACCAAGTACCTTACAAACTTTACATTTTCAGCTCTCTGCGTGGCTCTGCTTGCAACAAACTGGCCATTTCAAGCATCTTTGCCAAACCAAAGCACTCTTTATAATTGGTTCTCCTTGCTCTCATTTCAGTTTTCTCTCCTTGGTAAACAAAAG
>NW_006370910.1:0-930 GCF_000327345.1 Myotis davidii
CACCACCACCAAAGGAGGTCACACAAGGATAGGTTAGGCACCCTTTCTGTACACGTAGAAAGCTGTATTGTAATTATCTATCTACATGTCTCTCTCTTGCTCGTTTCTGGATCCTGGAATGCCTTAAAACATTTGCTTTATAGCTTCTTTTATGAACAAACAATATAGATTTTTCCCAATCACAGCTAATTATCTCACACATCTTTCTAATCCTATGTAGACATGACATGTTGAACCTAAACACTTGTAATTAATAATTATTAATTGATAGAGACTTTCTCTCCCAGGACCTTTCCCAGTGGTCAGTTTGATGGTGGGATCTGTTGTTCTGAGCCTGGCACCGGATGAAAAATTTCTCATACCCAGCAGTAATGGAACTATATCAAATGCTACCATGATAGACAATGGGGCTAGAGATGCAGCAAGAATATTGATTGCAAGCACACTTACTCTTTTGGTTGGAATCATACAGGTAATGGATTTACAAGTAAAATATAGATTGGCAGGATTTTTATTTGAAGTAATTAACTGTTGATGACCTAAAAATAAAAGACCCTTCAAAGTGAGAAGCAACAATCATTTACTGAGATCAATAAGAATAGCTATTCCAAAAGCATTGATTCAGGCAAAAGCCCAGTTAATGTTCCAATTAGGAGATGAAGGCAATGGGTATTTATGAAAAAGGGAAGGGGAACAATTATATCAATAGAAGGAAGGCATTCCTATTGGTGCAGACAACATAACATAGTGGTGTTCATTCTAAACAATTCTTTTAATTTTCAGTCCAGTAGTCAGAATAACTCATTTCTTGTTATTTTGCAAAAGATCACAGGAATAGGTACATATTTTTTGCTCTTCTTAGTACATATCTAGAAATAGTTCAAGGTTAATATTACTCACTTTTTTCACATTTTAGAGTGATGGGGGGGG
>NW_006370911.1:0-930 GCF_000327345.1 Myotis davidii
GAAACTAATACAAAATAATGTCGCATATAAAAATTTTTAAATAAATACCATAAAATGCTTTGTGCATGAATTTGCTTGAGAAATTGTTGATTTTAAGTAAGCATATGATCCTCTGCTTTCTCCTTCTCTGTGCCTTTGTTCCATTTGTTTTATCCACTAGAATGGCTCTCTCGACATCTCTGTCAATTCAACCTAAATTCTACTTCTCTCACATAGCCTTGATCTCAGATATATGTGCCTCAAACATCTTAGATGAACTAATCTAACATCCCACGAAGCTGTCTCTTCAAGTTCTTCTGATACATAGTCTATTCTATACTATCCAGCACTACTCACATACTGTATGACAAAAGTGAGCCATGTGACCTCTCTAAGCCTCAGTTACTGAACTGAGAAAGGCAATGATCACACAGCCCCTACCTGTCTCACAAGATTCTTGTAGGAAACAGAAATCTTTTTGCTGGAAATGAAAGGTAATTATATACAAATCTGAAACGTTCTTGTTTTTAAGCCTTGCTTTCAGAATTTCATGAATTGTAGTAGCTTAGTCCTTTTCTTCATGTTCCAGGAAAAGCACATTTTGCCTTGATCTGAATAACAACGGGTCAAGTCCCATTCTACCCCTACCCTCCTTCTAAGAGTAAAAGTGCACAGATACTTACCCTCTCTTAGGTCTCGGTCTATCTTGGGTGATGGTTTTTTCCCTGCTGACAATCCATGAACTTCTGCTCCTTCCACGTTCACTCCTGAAGGGACCCTGCTTATTTAAAAGTGGAAATGGCAATTTCTCATTGAATAAAGATGTTCAAAAGCAAAGATATTTTACCCAGGTACTCTATGACTCCATATTTTATATGCTCATTGTACAGAAGTCTACCTATCTTTCAAGAGAAAATAAAATGTCACTACCTTCATGCAGTTCTTTTTTTT
>NW_006370912.1:0-930 GCF_000327345.1 Myotis davidii
TCAGTGTTTTCTGAGAGCGCAGCAATGCGACCTGGGCCTGCTCTGCATCTCACCTGGGGGTCTTTCCCGACACCCATGGCTTTGTTTCAGTGGTGAAGCTGTCTGCATGGGAGCAGGGCGGCGTCTGCAGGGCCTGGGGACATCGCTGGCACAGGCGACATGCAGAGCGCTGCTGAGCTGCAGGCCTTGCCCACAACTCCGACAGCTCCGTGGTTATGAACCAGCTGACTTTTCAGCACGAGGGATGGAAGGTCACGTGGTGCCTGCCCGCCAGGTCTGGGGGCCTTGGACCACAGGTGCCCAGCCTGGGCAGCTTTGCAAACCTCCTGTTGCCCCTTATTTTCCAGTGTTTGGCTATTTTGAGCTCTGCCTACTCTTGTATGTGGGGTTTTCCTCTCTAAAATAAAATCAGATTTATTGTTTCTGCTTAGGATTATAAATAAAAAGTTAAAACATTAAATATTAGAAGTCAAAACAATTTCCATCCAGATATTGACATTTTAATAAAGTTCTTCTGAGATATTTTCTCCCTCAACATCTAGAGCACTATATTATTATAGGCGATGATTTTTAATCATGTTTCCCCTCTCAACTAAATCTTCTGGATACGTCCGTGCGGATAAATAAGTCTGCGTCACCATCACTGATGGATGGAGGTTTTTCTGTTGGGGGATGTGCCGTAACTTACTTCCATCATTTACTGACGCTGGTGGAGAGGAGGTCCCCATTACAATTACAGCCGAGCCCCGGGAAACTTTTCTCTCTTTCTCCCATGCACGCTTCTCTAATCACCTCTATGGGAAACATTCCTGTAAGCAACTTCACTAGGTCCAAAGCTACAGACACTAGCACATGTGTGTGGGACTGTGTGTATTAAGTATTGTGTGTATTGTACAGTACATATGTGTGTATTATGTGTGTGTTATATAG
>NW_006370913.1:0-930 GCF_000327345.1 Myotis davidii
GGAAAAAATGCCCTCGGGCCCAGAGCAGATGACTTCAGGGGTCATTGTGCTTCAAGTCACCTGTTTATCCCACAGATATTTACGGATCCGTGTGCCGGCGCCCTTTAGTGAAATGGCCATTAGGGGTTGTTCTGTGCAACCTGTGACCTGGGTCAGGACGGAAGGAGCGGGCTTTCCGGAGCAGCTCTGAGACCTTGGCCTTTTAGGAGGGGGCAAGTGTGGGCTGCCCGGCCGGTCCTGGTTTCCAATTCTTTTATTTCATTATTTTCACAAACTGCCCTTTGAAAAATGCGCAACTACACGCAGCCTTCCCTAAGGAAATTCACAAACCAGAGGGATTACAAGGCAACGAAGTGCTCTTGACCAATCCTCGCGTTTCAGCGCCGGGCCGAAGAAATATGGTCGCCACATGTCAGGGAAGGAGGGGCGTCCCGGGCTGTCTATCTGAGCGTTTAATAAACAGCCCGGGAGAGGGCTGTTATTAGTCCCGCTGCTCTCCTGACTTCCTGTTGGGTCTCCTGACTCCTTTTCTCTCCAGCAAATGTCACCCAGGGCACCTGGAACCCGCGGGGCCAGCCTCTCTGATTACACCTGGGGGTGAAACACCACAACAGATCAGCCAGGTCCGACCAGCCCCCCGCTCCCCACGGCTGCCTTTCCCACTGGGGCTGTGAGAGGTCCTGGTGGGACCTGAGGGAATTAACTGCCCACAGGGAAGGGCCAGCAGTGAGGAGAGACCTGGAAGGGGTTGGGAGAGGCAGGAGGGAGGGAGGAGAGAACACGGAACTCAATATTCTCCACGTGAGAAGTTTAATTACGGGGAAACAGCAGACAAACCCAGTGGAGGAACATCCTAAAAGAAAATCCTGATCAGAACTCTTCAAAAATATCAAGTTCGCCCTGGCCGGGTAGCTGAGTTGGTTAGAGCGT
>NW_006370914.1:0-930 GCF_000327345.1 Myotis davidii
ACACACACACACACACACAATAACAGCTAATATGCAGAGATAGTATATCAATGCCAAATGCATTTCCATAACACTAAAAAATCATAAATACATGTAAAGTTTAAAAGAATTGATAAAACTGATTTCAAAGCCCAGAGTTCTCCAAATTCTTCCAAACTGTCCATGTACCTTGATCTCCAATCATAATAATCTGGTAGCTTTTCAGGTGTTTGGTTTTGAGATTGGTGACTAATCCTATTTTTTTTCTAATGTAAAAATTAGATAATCAAACCAGAGTCTGGAGGATCATCTTCCTTATCCAATCAGTCGAGCAGAAACACGAGCAAATGTGCCTATACATGTGTCGGCTGGAAATGAATAAAGTATTTTATAAGTTGCCACACTTCCCGTTTATTGTCTGCAATAATTGACCAGGTGTGCAAGGAAGCCAACTTTGAGGTTTTCTAAATTCTTTCCATTCCCTCTAAACCCTCGGGGCAATCCTTACCTCAGTGAAAGACCAGATTCTCCCAGCGCACAGGAAGAGAGCTGTTTATTATAAGCAGTAAGTGCCGACCACATTATTGGAAAAACAGCAAAGGCTATTGCTCCCTGCTCCACGTGAATACCTCAGAGTTTTTTGGTGTTACTGTTGGAGTTTATCTGATGGCATTTAAGAAGACTGTAATGTAATACTGAGCATTTTACAGGAATATAAATATCACAAATAAGTAAGGGCCACCTTTGCTGGATTAGCTACCTATTCTGTCTAAACAGGTAAATCAACAAAGGACAAAATACTGCAGGAGAGAGCTTTCAGAAATAGCACGTTAGCCAAGGCTTGACAGCAGCCAAGTCTTAGAAGTCGACCTAGCACCTCTCTTTGCCAATATGCCAGGTCAGGGAAAAGCGTATTCTGAAAGTCTCACTCCTATGCTAATGAGAAATATT
>NW_006370915.1:0-930 GCF_000327345.1 Myotis davidii
TTTTTTTTTCCTTCTTCTTGTCGTGTTTAGACTTGTCACTGACAGAAATACGAATACTGTGTTTTAAAAACCTGGGTAAAAATGGCCTCAAGCACAAGCAAGTGCACAGGAAAATTTTAAGTAAGTATTGTTCCCACTTTTTCATTTTTTTAAACAAGTAACATCCAACATTTCTTCACTTTTCTTCCAAATGCAATATAAAACACAAGATACAAGATCAGGCATATTATGGATTTACCTGGTTTTCTGTAGCACTGTTTCTAAGAAAAACAGAACATTGTGCTGATACCCTTGAAATTAAGTAATAAACATACTATTGTGTTCTTATGGAATTCCCTCCTCAGGCAATAAATGCTCTGTTCCTTGGGCATATATTATTTGTTTGGCATGTATTAGACCATCTGAGCAACAAAGAAGCAGCAAAAACAGGGTCTTTACCCTCACATTTGTATGATATAGTTGGAGACATAAGGGAAACACATAGAATAATCACAGAGACAGAACAATAAATGACAAAGGATATGGTGTGCTAAGGGATGGAGTAGGGCAATATCATGGGAATCCTTGTGAACAGAAGAACACATTCTATGAAAGGAGATTTAACATGAGCATAGACACAGATATCAGCATGAGACAGTCATGTTGTGTGAGCTAAAGCCCGGACTCTGAGCTACATATCGGAATGAGTGAGCTGTGAAGAAGTTTTACGCAGGACCAAATAACTTTATACTTTATGAAAAGGATAGATATTTAACATCTTATGGATGTAATAGGATATAAGGGAAACATAGAGTCAACTATTTTTGTGAAAATCAAAATCCCTTCACTCTTCAGGGTAGTTTTATCCTGATCGTGTGACAAGTTAAAGTCTAGATATTTGCAGAAATGTTCAGTTTTATATAATTTTTTGCATTTTATAAGTATTTTTTT
>NW_006370916.1:0-930 GCF_000327345.1 Myotis davidii
CACCACTGATGTGATGGTGAGTGGCACGTTGCTCCTCTGGGCCTGTTCCCTTATCTCTACTTAGATCTCACTGAAGGTCGTAAAACCAGTGAAGGTTGGAGTAAATAATCTCTAAGATTATTTTTGGCTCCATTAGTCTCGGTTTTATCGAAAGGATGATGGTTGAAAATAAGGAAAAATTATTTGAAAAGATTTATGTGTGGGAAGTGATATCCTGTTGATAAGACCAATAGTTATAATGCAGCGGAACGGAAAACTAGCATCTATTGAGTGCCAGCTGTGTGCTGAGCACTGTGCGAGGCCTATATTACCTTATTTAAGATTCACAGCGGTGCAGCGGGCAGTGTTACCCCCTTTATTTGACAGATGAAGAAAATAGGCAGAAGTTCACAATTTTTACAGCTAGTAAATGGTGAGCCAGAACCCAAAGCCACTGTTCTTTTTAGGAAGCAGGAAAGCAAGAACACACACCTGGTAGAGAATACCTATGCTATTTGGGGGGACGGTATCCTGAGCGAGCTTATAATCTGGGAGCATCAGTGTGTGTCGTGGGCTCTGAAACAGCAATGTGCACATTTGGTTTGGGCAGCAGCACCCATGTGATGGTCATGCTGTTTATTCCTACTTGGGAGTTTTCTCAAAGCAAAACTGCACTTGTCCTTTCCTTCACTGGACTCCTGCTTGTTGTTTTATACTTTAGGGAGAAGGGAAAATATAAACATTCCTGATGAGAAAAAGGAACAAGACCAGAGCTCCAGCTCTGAGCCTATTTTACTGCAATACTGTCTTCCTCCTCGCTCCCCCAAATCTTAAGGGCCCAGAAGTTCTACATTCTGCCTCATCTTCTATGTATATTATAGGGCCTCCCAATAGTAAGCACTCAATAAGCAGAGTTTCTTTTTTTAAAATATTTTTTTTATTGTTTACAGA
>NW_006370917.1:0-930 GCF_000327345.1 Myotis davidii
TGCACGAATTTCATGCACTGGGCCTCTAGCCTACTATAAAATATGTGCTTTACAACTATGTTAGCTTAAAAATATCTTAATGTATGAGTGGGCATGTAATTTTACAAAATTCCTCTGGAGAACATGCAAGCCAAATAGTTGGGAGACCACTGGATACCAACACAGGATAATGCATATGGGTGAAGCCACTAGAGTAGAAACTGAGAGAACAAAGACACAATTAAGTCCATTTCTTGCTACTAGGATGTAGGCAAACTAAATTACAGTGACTAAATGTTTACATTCGTGGTAGACAGAATACGTGTAAAAGCAGCTCTTTGTTCTCCTGCTCACTGTGGGGCAGGTGCTGGCACAGGCTGAGGAAAAGAAGTGACGGGACAGGCATGCGATTAGACTTGCTGATGCGGAGTCACTGGATTGAATCTGGATAGGAGCCCACACAGGGGCAAGAGAATCTGTGAGCCCAAGTCACAACGCCTCATCCCAGCATCCATTCCGTAACTGCTTGAAACAGGCCTCATGATAACTACGTTGGGACAGAAGTCGGTTCCGTTGAACTCTACCCAAGTATAAGAACTTTATATCAGTGAGGTTTCAATGCCTTATTCTCCCAAATTACACTGGCAACGAATTTACTGTGCTCCTAGGATGCCGTGTTATATTATTTATAAATGCAATTCAAAAGCAGTAAAAGGCTTGGCCCTTGCTCTCAATAAATTCGCCTTCTAATTAGAAGGACAAGTTCCAAATTAAAACAACTTGAGAACAATTCAAAGCAACATGTAAGAAGCATATAATAATCCCCCAAGAGAAACAAGTATTCTCGTTCTTTCTGGGCGGTTAATATAAATTGACACAACTCCCTGTGGAAAGAACTTGAGCACAGAGATCAAAATTAAAACTAAATACCTCCTTTGACCTAGGAATTTA
>NW_006370918.1:0-931 GCF_000327345.1 Myotis davidii
GGAATATTCTTTCATCCGATAATTTAGTTTAAATATCAACGAGATCAGTGGAATTATTTAAGCATAAAGCGACAGTCACTTACTAGAAAAAATAATTTGGCCTAGTTAACTTTTTTAAAAAGCTCATGCAGCACTGCAAACCAAAATCAACCTCATGGAAGGGGAAAAACAAGATCAGATATTTTGAACATTACTCCATAGGAGACCAGCACAGCATAGTGCTAGTGAGTGCATTGTAGCAGCACTCGTATGCAATCAGAAGCCAATTGTTACTGGACTGCACACGAGCACACACTGTGCTCAATGGTCTGATGAGGTATTATGGATATGATGCAAAGAGACTGTGCAGATCAGAAGCTAACAATTTGTTAAAAGTGAAAGTGACTTAACATGTACATTGGGCCAGCTGCGCAGCGCTTCGTGTGGCAGGCAGGATGCGTCCCAGGGAAGCAGGGGCATCAGGAGGCTCCAGGTATTGGTGTCCATGCAGAAAAAAACAAAGAGGTTTAGTTGCTTTCCAGTTGACTACCGCTGTTACTGCGATTCTTTCTACACCGTCTCTTCATTATACATTCAGTTTTCAGTGTGGAAAAGTTCATGCAAAACAGCATGATTATTATAAATGTCAAAAATGTGTGAAGGAACAGCCTATTAAAATATAGCCTAGAAATAGTGCACGACACTGACTTTAAATGAGTGGCCGGAGCCCAAGTGATGCTCCATTTAATCACGGATATTGTGTGATTTGGCCACAAGTATTCATTTTGACCTCAGTTACCATGATCACAATACAGTCCTCAGTGCTTTCTCTTGGTCCCTCAGGTTGCTGCACAAAGCCTGTGCTCTTAGGTCACTGTCGGCACCTTTGTCCCCCGATTTAGGAGAAGCCTGGAGTCAGAAACACGTTAGGATGTAGCACCGACCTCTGCTG
>NW_006370919.1:0-932 GCF_000327345.1 Myotis davidii
ACACACAAAAAACTACTCAGACTCCACATGACTCAGCGAAGGGAATGCGTTTGGGATCACTTCTCCAAGTTGGCCCTTGTTCACTCTTGTCCACCATGGATGGAGATCTTAAACCTTTTCTTCACTTTCCTGTCTCCTCAGAAGAGCAGGCTGAAGTTAATTTTACCTACTTTCCATCACTTGCTTATTATGTTGGATATCGGTGATGTCCTGTGATCTATGGAATGAGCTGTTACACTATTTAGAGTTCACTGTTGCCAGGTTGGTCCTCGTCCACTGTTAGAAGTTTTGTACCCACTTTTCTGATAATAAAAACATATATGTATACAGGTAGAGTAAAACTCTTTTCTTCTCTTCCAAGTTTTTACTCTGTAGTGGATACAGAACAAGATAATAAGCCCGATAGAGCTGTTTGAGAGCTAAGTGTCAATATGATTTGAGTGAGAATCTAAGGGCCTCTCCTGCGAGTAAAGTTCAGGAAATCTACAGCAGAAATTCTGTGACATTTAAGGGCCTCAGGTCCTTTCCTCACCTATTGAATCATTCAACAAATTGCTATTGTGCACCCCCAGTTCCAGGCCTTCTGGGGGCGCCGCGGTGACAGCCGTGAACAGGAGCACGAGCCCCCTGCCCTCCGTCGCTGGCTGCTCATGGCCGTTGGCTGTGGCCTGACAGTTACAATCGCTGAGTCACTAAGGTCCAGGTAGACGGACGGGACTGTGAGTGCCTTTTGCTTGTGGTTCAGGGACATGTTTAGTTCAGACTGTGCTTGGACATACACTCCTCAGGCCCTGTGCTCCCAGAGCCCCCGAACCGCCCCCAGTTTCCTCCTGCCTTCGGTGCAAGGACACAGCGGGGAGTGGAGGAGCTCAGCCACTGACAGAAAATAGAATCCAAACGTCAGTCGCCGTCTGTGGACAAGCGCTGGGCAA
>NW_006370920.1:0-930 GCF_000327345.1 Myotis davidii
AGAAGAGACAGGCAGCGGGGCTGGAAGAGGGGGACCAACGCCCCAGTTTGCCTCGGATGTTTCAGCACTGAAAGCCCAGCATCTAGAAAAACTCCTCAGTCTTAAGCAGCCCAGGACTACTGCTCAGCCTACAAAAGAGGAGGAAGAAAATTGCAGACATTGCCTAAGCACAGGCGTACTTAGCCAACACTTAGTCACGGAGAGTCCAGACGTGGCAACCCTGCTCCGAGGTGTCCCGCTCTAAAACTGCAGTGAGCCAGCAACGGTGATGTGGAGCCTCCCCGCACTGCTCTCTCCAATGGACCTGGGCTCCTGTTTAACATAAAAAGAACTCTAAACGCAGCCTTCTTCTGACACCGCCACAGGCCCAGACACCATTCCTCCAGCGCTTCACCTACATTTAGACGGAGGAACATAATCGATGGCCATAATAAATCACTTTCCCGACTTCTACTGTCCCAGGAGAGCCTTTTGTAAGAGGCTGGCACTCACACTACCCCTCCCTCATTGGAAGTCCTTGCCCATTTTCCACCTTCACAAAGTAGGAAGCCATCAGACAGGCATGGAAAAAGCGTGATTTCACAGACATTTTCTTTCAGAAGCCAGAGCAGAGGCCTGACAGAAACAGGTTGAAGCCTCGTTTGCTAAGAACCACAGGATAAGTGTGACAATGGTGAGTCTGTGACTCGTTCTCAGGACTGCCACCTCACTCATTTCCCATTTAGCCCCTCAAGCTAACACAAACATCAGGTTCAAAAATACTCACCAAGACCAGAAACCTGTGTAACAGCACCTGGCCCTTGGCTATAAGTTGTGATTAAAATATTGTTCTAGCCCTGGCCAGTCTTGGTCAGTGGTTATAGCACTGGCCCACCCACCGACAAGTCAAGGCTTCATTTCCTGGTTAAGGGCATGTACCTGGGTTGCAGG
>NW_006370921.1:0-931 GCF_000327345.1 Myotis davidii
CTGACAAGCTTAGACCAAATAAGTCCAAACAAAACCTGGTCACTGGCTTTGAGACCATTGATAAAATTTTGTCTCAGTGCCAAGAACTGTGATTGGAACCTGTGCATAAATATGCTTCTATTCTAGACTTTTTTTATATTGTTTCTTTTTATATGTTAAATGTTAAACATACAAAGCTTAGAAAGAGAATGCTTTAATGAAGAATAAAGCAGCCAAGGACAAGTTCTAGTTTTACAATGAAATGCTGCTTTTTCATTACAAGAAAAATATTTTATTTCCAAAGGTTAAATAAGTTAATACTTAAAGAAATAAATCCACTGAAAAAGGAATTGAATCCAAACTATTCTCTGGCACTGTGTCCATTGTGCTTTTATTTGATTATCTGTTGAATGTACTTTAATTCTTTGCCACCCTGTATTGTAAAAAAATTCTAAAACAGATTTTTACACATCTAAAAACTCTACTAGCTCAATGACTCTGCCTTCCACAGTATTTGTATGATTTACATTTATTTCTAACTTAAAGTAGATCATTGTAGACGTGTTTTTATTGAATGATTATGTACCAAGTTTATTGGGGGCTTTGTCATTAATGAACCTAGTCTTATCCACTTTTATTTACATAGTTTCTATTATCTTTTAAGCTCATAATTGCATAGAAATCTTTGTGAAGGTTCAAGTGTTTCTCTGCTCTTTATCATTTTTTCAGTATTTTTTTCAACTCTTTTGATACTTACATGCTTATAAGTTTCCATTTCCCACCAAGATTATCCCAAGCTCAACTGAATTTAAGGCATAGCAATATTCACATAACTTGGGAGGAATGATTCAAAGCTGTTAGAGGACATACCACAGAAGAACAACATAGGTAAGTAATATTCAAATAATCCCCAACTGTCATTTCTGAGTTCCATAAGGGGGAAAAAAATACC
>NW_006370922.1:0-931 GCF_000327345.1 Myotis davidii
TGGATTAATCCAACCACTGTGTGTGGGCTTCAGTTGAATTTAGTATTTCAGCTCTGAAAATGATAACTATATAATTAGATTAAAGGACCCTAAAAAGGTAAAAACTAAACAGACTAGCCATATAAATAAAAAAAAATTTTTAGGTTTACTTTTCTTCTACGTGAGCGTGCACCAAATATAAATGTTTTGGTGTATCTTAGAGCAAGAGGCACATTCTTTTGTAGCTTTGGTATCTTAGGGACACTTTATTGTGGGGAAAAAAAAAAATTCTTTAGTTTTGTCCAGAGAAGTTGTCAGTAGATCTGAATGCTCAAGGTTTCTAGGGTTTCAGTGCTCTTTGCATCATTTTGGAATCTAAGTCCTAGGATGATAAGGTACTTGGTGTCTGCTTTCAGGGTTTATCATGATGTTCTTTGACAGTTAAGCTTGTAAGATCAATATAGAATGAATCAGAACACTGATATGTATAGTAACTTGAGGAACCAGACTGGCTGTCAGGCCTGCAAGACTTGATTGTAACTTGTTGGAATGTAAAAACTGTATCAGTCAGAACTGGTCAGGTTAGCTCTGAGGAAGCACAGGAGATTGAGAGTCACCTAAGTGAAAGTTGGCAGTCAGCTGGCCTCTGTAATGGCAGTTTCCCACAGTACAATAATAAATGACATTTTTATGACCACCTCAGTCCTGTGTACATCTTAGTTATCTTGAGATATCTCTCAGAGTTGGTATAGAAATAGAACAGGGAAATTGCAAATAGGTACATGAAAAGTTTTCCTTATCACCGATCACCAGGGAAATGCATATCAAAACCACAATGAGCCCAGCTGGGGTGGCTCAGTTGGATGAGTGTCATACCATGCACTGAGAGGACACCAGTTTGATACCCAGTCAGGGTACTTGGCTGGGTTGCAGGCTTGATCCCCAGTAGGGG
>NW_006370923.1:0-931 GCF_000327345.1 Myotis davidii
ATAAGTTTGAGAAATACGATTCATGATAGTTAATCTTTTGGTGCTAGAGAAGCCCTACTTAGAAAAATCATCAGGTTTTTTTTTTAATTCAAATGTATGTTAAAACTCCAGATAAAATTGTTCTATACGTTTGGTCAAATCATGGTTACCCATTTGCATATAGACTGCTTCACTTAAAAACAGGTTTGATGAAGAACAATGTGTGGATCACGGTGCTATCCAGACTGATTTTCCCGAAAGGCGTATAAAACTTTACCTGTAATAATAACTCGTGTATGTAACAAGAAGCCTTAGGAAAATGGATACACTTTGACATAAATAATGTATTTTGCAATTATGACAATAAGGCATAGCACATATGTTTAAAATCATTAGTCATAAAATCTAAATGAAATGTCCTTTGTGATTTACCAAGAAGTATTTACATAGTTATTAACAAAGTGGGAAAGGGTCCGAAGAAGCCTGCGCTTTGTCTTTCTGTGGGACACAGAAGAAAGTTAAAATCTGTTCTTCTTGGTTGTAGATTCTTTTACAATGAATGATGGGGTAACATGTGCAACACTCATTTAAGAAAAATCTTGGCCTAAAGAATACTGCTTATCTGATCTGGTCACCCTGAAATTAGCCTTTTACCAGCAGTTTTCATTTAGGATCCACCCAGATCAGATATTCATATATAGTACTCCTTGCTGAGTTCTAAGTTTTGGGTTTGTTTTTATTATGTTTAAAATAAAGCCGCTTTATTCACATATCATACAATTCACGTATTTTAGTAAATTTACAGAGTATGTAACCATCACCATCACCTATTTTTAGAACATTTTCAGAACTTTAAAAAAATCATGTACCAATTTGCAGCCACTCTCATTCTCACTTGTATTCCTAATAAGCCACTAATCTTCCAACTGTCTCTGTATACTTACTTTTTTTT
>NW_006370924.1:0-931 GCF_000327345.1 Myotis davidii
AAATAAGTCAGATGGAAAAAGTTAAGAACCATATGGTTTCACTTATATGTGGGATATAAAACCAAAAACAACAAATGGACAAGCAAGAAAAACAAACAATCACTCAGACACAGGCAATGGGATGGTGGTTACCAAATAGAAGGAGGATGGGAGTAGTAAAGGGTAAAAGGGATCAAATACATGGGGACAGAAGGAGAAGTAACTTTGGGTGGTGAACACAATTCAGTGTACACATGATGTATTGTACACTTGAAGCCTATATAATTTTTATTAACCAATATCACCCCTATAAATTTAATTCAGAAAAAAATGGACACACCCACAAAAGAGCTGATGGTATAGAGAAATTTGAATAATGGCTTTGAAGATGGACAGAGTTGGATTCACAGCTGACTTCCATTTTCTAGTTCTGTATTCTTGGATGTATTAACTTAGGCTGAGCTCCAGTGTCTTTGCATGTAAAATGGTTATAGCATTACATGTCATAGAGAGCCTAGAGAAATAAAGGAGGTGGTAAAAGGAAAGTATGGAACAGAGGGAACATGTATTAAATGTCTCCCATTATTACAATCTCTTAGTGACCATCACTAACTTCATAAGTCAGCAGCTAAAAACATTTCATAAATGAGTACTTTCTTACATCTAACACTTAATTCTTGAAATCTTCAACCATGGGTATAGGATTATTCTCTCTGAGTTGAATTAAAGTACTTATACATTAATGCTTAATAGTCCTTTAAGAGGAAAACATTCAAAGTATAATAAAAGCTCTCCATTTATGGTTTATAAAACCTGCATCAATTTAGGGAAAGTTTAAGAATGAGAACCAATTTAGGAATATAAAATATTTGGAAAACTCTTCAGATAGACATCTTTCTTACAGAACCATTGGAACACTTTCTGAGTACTCAAAGCAAAAAAAAAAAAAAAA
>NW_006370925.1:0-931 GCF_000327345.1 Myotis davidii
TTCCCACCTAAAATACCCTCTGGTCTTTTCTTTCCCATTGATCCCATTTATCTTCCATGAACAATTCAATCCCCTTCATCCACGAACAGTTTTTCCATGACTTAGTCTCATATCTTCCCTGGATTTCTATAGCATAGGCTACTTTTGCCACACCTGGTGATTCTATTTTCTAGTTGTTTCCAGGTTTGTATTTTATTTCCACAACAATACTGCAAAGCCTGCTAGGGGAGACAGTCATATGCTCCTTTTTGTCTTGGCAGAGTTCCAAGCCAAATTCAATGGATACACACACAAACACACATGGTCAATATACTCTTGGCAAAACCAGTAAATAGTTCCTCCATTTGGGCCTAGGATCCAGTTAGGCTCCCTATTTCACAAAAGAAATACCTACTATTATAACTATAAAAAAATAAGACATACAAGCAAACAAGACAGTATTTTTATTTTCATGAAAGCAGGCTAAATCTTGAAATACAGTATTTGTAAGCCTTTTGTTGTCAAGGACAAATTAGTCTTGGCCAGATTTTCATAATCTTATTACATTTACCTGTTTAAGATGTTCACTGAGGGCAATTCTCAAACTTCCATTCCTTCTGTTTAACATCTCACAAGTCATGAGGGTGTAGAAAATTGCGGTGCACACCAAGGGCATGCAGAAGTAGAAGCCAAACAGCCACCAGTCCTTCACATCTTGGTAGAACTGTAAATGAAGAAAAGGGAGAGAGAGGGCAGGGCTTTATAAGGTAAATTAACTGTGTAGTGCCTCTGGGTCCTTAAAAATCTTCATGTTTACAGATACATTTGTATATTCATGCTCTCTGGTTGTGGCAATGAGCTTGGGGTGGTGCTCAAAACCCAATTATATTGGCAACTCTAGAAATTATCCTGGCTTTATAAAATAGCACATGAATAAACTGCATTAAAAAAA
>NW_006370926.1:0-931 GCF_000327345.1 Myotis davidii
TTTATAATGAGTGTATTAATGTTTATCTGATAATTAGAAAAAATTTTTAAAGAAATTACAAGTAATAACAACGAAAACATTTTTGAGGGGCTTCTGATGTAACCAGCCTATCACTGTCACCTTTAGGCTCCTACTAGCTCTGATCTTTAGTAACTGACTTGCACGCCAAGGTTTGTTCAAGGTGGAGAAACACTTCTCAGGCAGTGTAGCCACCTGAACTCAAGGCCTGCCTTAAGATTGTGTGTGTGGCTTTCCAGGAGCAATCATAGGCCCCCGACTTAGAGCCACGGAGAATTCCCCGTGAGCTCTGCATTAGTTGGCCACTTCCCAGGAGGATATAAGAACTATCAATTATACCGAGAACTACACTCTTCTCATCCCAATTAAGCTAGATGTTCTATCTTAATCACTTTTCCTCCCCTCCACCCCCGCTGTGAGTTTCCAAGCTTACTCCCCAGTCACTGAGAGCCACTCTTGGGTGCCTCTGCCCCAGAAGTCCTCCTTGCTGGCTACGGCCCAATTAAGCCACAGTTGAGAAGTCCTGGGAGGCTTGTTAAATTCGGTGCTTAAAATAGGGAAGGAACATCATTAAGAACTTCAGCTTATTACTCAGCTGGGCCAATATCAGTAGCTAAGCAGGAAGATCAGCAGTGACTCAGTGTCCCTCAGAGGCATCTGAAAAAACTGGTTTTAACTTTTATCTAATTTTATCCCAGGTGTGTGCACTAGCTACTAAGCACATACCCAAAGCACCTTCACTTTCACCACCACCATCACCCTGTTATTTTCATCATATATTACATCATCATCACCTCATCACCCCATTAGTATTCTCATTACCGCTTTCATTCATCATCAGCTCCCAAGTCTCATCCTTTCTCTGTTGCATTATCTTTCTCAATATTACCACCTAACTCATCAGCTCACCACC
>NW_006370927.1:0-931 GCF_000327345.1 Myotis davidii
TCGCAACCCACAGGTTGAGAACCGCTGCTGGAGCTTTCATTCTTCGGTGGGAGATAGACACTGAAATAATAGCCAAGTTACTATTTAATTCCTGTGTTAGGAGAAAGTAGGAGCTATGAGGAAACATAAACGAACCACACCCAGTTCTGAGGGTTCAGGGAGACCTCTTGGAGGAATAATAGTTGAGTTCAGCTCTCAAGGATGAGAGAGATTGACTAAGTGAAGGTCACGGACAGGAAATGGCATCTTTGAAAGTCCTACTGAAGGAGGAACATGGCTAATTTTGGAAATTCAAGAAAAGCAAAAGGTGACTAAAAGCAAAGGTCTGAGGTAGGACTACTGAGATAGAGTAGGTCCCACTGGGCCTGGTAGACCATGCTAAAAGAGCAGTGTGAGGCAGTCAAGTAAGTTTCAGCAGAGGCATGAAGTGATAAGATTTGTTTTTAAAAAATTGGGGTAGAGTTGGGAGGTGGGAATATGTAGAGAAGTAAAGGGCAATAATGGATGCTTATGGTGTATCATCTCTTTGTAAGGTAGATATGATCAGGAAAAGCAGTGAACCAAATCATTAGGAGTTTAAGTGCCTACTCTGGCATAAATTTTCAACAAATGAGCTTTGATATAATTTTCATAACTGGGCATTACTGTTACATACCAACATTGTTTCTTTTTTTTTCTCTTTTTCCTTTTGCTATGATTTGTGGGAAGAAGAAAATCGGGCCAGAGTTGCTATATTCTTGGGAGGACTAGGATGCCTGAATTTGAGTGGAATGCTATATAGAAGGAGGGGTAAATAGGACCTCAGTATGAGAGTATGGGTTATGTGGTCCCGGAATACATATGAGTCAATGGCAAGCTGGCTGAAATTTTTGTATAGTAAGATATGTTGGTAATATAATATGGCAGATTCCACAACTAACAATATATATAT
>NW_006370928.1:0-931 GCF_000327345.1 Myotis davidii
TGGCGCACAGATTCATGCGCAGGGCTACTAGTTGTTAAATAAAAGTCCGTGCAGTAAATTACCTATAATGTAAAAAGCAGGTTATAATATGTGTTTCAGCAGCTCAAAGTAGTTAGGATCCTAGATTATGTTCTATTTGTCTAGGACCCTACTATGTGCTATGGAGAAACAAAATATGTAGCTAACAGTCTGATTCTTATTAATGAGCCAATAATTACATATATCAAACAGTTAAAAAACAGCATACACTTATGTTCAACATAGACATGATAGTAGTTCAAAGAAAGACACATTGACCATCTTCTTAAACATGTCTAGTTCTTTCTAAACCCTATTTTGATCAAGCTCAGTTGGTTGAAAATAAAACTAAATCAATCTATTATATGACACATCGAAATAGTATTCAGAGTACAGCAGGGTACCTACAGGCAACCGAGAAACAAAATTCCTAAACATAAATAAATAATTTTCACAGAGAGAAATGAATCTGCAGTCACTATTTTCTCTGATTTATACCAAACCAAGGAGGTGACTCTTTGAATTTAAATCATATCATCATGAAAGGATTTCAGTTATGTAAGCTATTTTTGCTCCCTCAGCACCACTTTACAGGAACTAAGAGGTTGAAAGAATTACAAGGACACAGTTCTCCCTTGGCTAAATCTTAGACTGCAGAGCCAAGAGAATATGTGGGTAGCAATTGCTTTGTGGAGGTGTTAATCCCGTACTTAGAAATAGAACTATTTTTAAATTACATTCTCTTTACACCAATAATATCCTTATACTCCTTGAGGCTAATTTATTTTTCTGATACCTGATCAAGAATTAAACATGTTATGTTATTTTAGTCTCCAAGTAAATTCAATAACCTTTTAAAAAAAATATATTTTCTTCCCAATCTGCCTTAACCCTTTGAGTGCCAACCAATATC
>NW_006370929.1:0-931 GCF_000327345.1 Myotis davidii
CTACTAGTATAGCTTAAGGATGGACATTGCAGCCTATCCCAGGATGCCTCCATTGGAATTGTAGCTCTATCTATCATTTCCCAGCTGTACTACATTGGTCAATATATTTAACAGCTATAATCCTCAGTTTTTTCAACTGTAATATGGGAGTAATAACAATAATATTCAACAATTCAATAGGATAATGCAACTAGCCCATGCTGTAACTCAGGTTAGCTAATATTTGTATTATTGACTTTGCTCTTTTACAGTTAGTTTCTCAGCCAATTCTGCACACACATTATTATCATCATTGTCAACGTATCAGTTCTATATGCAGAAACACAGGTCAATAACTGAGAACTACCATGATTTGACACCTCAGAATCTACTCTAGATAAATGTGTTTTGTGTTGAAGGAGAAAATGTCCCCTTGGCCTGAAAGGCATGTCAGATATTAAAAAAATTGGTTTTCAGGTACACAGATGCATTTGCTTCTTTGCTTTCTCTATACCCTCCTTCCTAAGTGGTAGCAACTTGATCCCAGGAAGCCCCAACTCAGTCACCAGGCCAGTTAAGGATACAAGTACACAAGGTCAGAGTAGGATTGGAAATCAGGGAGATTGGCTCCCAGGACACTGAGTACTGAAGCAATGCTTCTCTTCAACAAAGCCCCAGTGAAACCAAGTGATCCTGTCTGGAGAAACTCTGAGAAAAGCCATTGTAATATGAGCTATCTCTGGCCAGACTGGAGATTCAGTACCTCCCAGCAGTGTGGTTTAAAATGAAATAGCCAAGGACTCTGGCAATACAGAATCTATGCCTTAATTATAATTACATTCTTTTATTCATTTTAGTATAAACCATATTCTAGATATTCATTATTTTTCTGTAAGGACAGTCAGTCCTTTTATTATATATGTTATATAATAAAAGGCTAATATGCAAATTG
>NW_006370930.1:0-931 GCF_000327345.1 Myotis davidii
GACACAGACAATAGTGTGGTGAAGGCCTGGAGTAGGGACTGGGGGGAGAGGGTGCTAAGGGGGAGGGAAGTGGACATTTGTATTACTGAAAACAATAAGAAATATTGATTTTGATCATAAAAATGAACTAAGGCAAGGGAAAAATCTGGGCAGTTCTCTGGGCAATAAAGTAACTGGGTAGAGCTTAAGTTACCTATGGAAGCACCATCTTCTGTAATATAGAGATAGAATAAAAATGGAATGTGAGGATGATTAGGGAAGCACCTGTTTGCAGGGTGAATTGGAAAGAAAGATGAACGATGTTACAGAAACCTACTAGAAAAATTTGTCAGGAAGAAGGACAGATAATTGATGGTCCAAATTAGAGTGGTGGCAGGGAAAGTAAACAAGAAAGAACAGAGATGTCAGCCATTTCCAAAGAAAAGTTAAGAGGACGTTGTGATTGACTGTGTAGGCTCTGAAGGAAAGAGCTGGATTTCAGATAACATTCAGGTTCATGACTATGAAGTTGCAAGGTAAAAAGCAAAAGAATATTCATTAGAAAAAGTGACAAAGGTTATTACCATGGAGAGGTTCAGGTGTGGGTGTTGATAAGGTAGCTGCCAGCAATATAATTCTAAGGGAATAAGTCAAAGTAGAAATATGTCTTTGAGTAGAGCCTACATTGGTTATGTACTTAGCTCCTGCATCATTAAATATTGATTATCACCATGGGACACTTGTTTTGTGGAAAAGAAGGCACTGTGATATAGGACCCCATTTGCAATATAAGGTAACTTTCACATCACAGATGGGGATGTGAATATCTTTAAGGAGCACATATTTAGCTTACTACACTAAGCAGGAGATGCTAACTCAAAAGGTACTGCATGAAACAGGAAATAGCTCCATCATCCAGGTAATACAGCGGTTCTCAACCTGTGGGTCGCGA
>NW_006370931.1:0-931 GCF_000327345.1 Myotis davidii
ATTTATTCATTCATTCAACAAATATTTATTGAGTGCTTGCTCTGTTTTAGATAATGTGGATACAACAATGAAAATTACTTAGCTTGTAATTTAAAGCAGTTTATTTAGGTGAGGGAAACAGACACATAAATAAACAATGATAATTGAATTTAATAAGGCAGAGCCACCATATACAGTTATGTGTAGAATCTGTACATATCTCCATTATGGAAGCTAAGCAGAAAGACATCCAATATAACCTTTTTCTTGCAGTGTGGTACAGGTATTGAGGATTATTTCAGGGAAGGAAGCATTGGGGAAGAGGTAACACTTCATGCAAATCTTCATCAATGAGAAAGAATTTACTAGAGAAAACTGAAGGGAAGAGGAAACTATAGATAAAAATCACAAAAGAGAGACAAAGTGGTGTGGGCATAAATGGGGTAGTTGAGATGATTGACTTTTTTCAAAGAACAGTTTTCTGTGTTTCTGTTTATTGGAGGTTCTTTAGTTACATCTACTTTTCCTCCACGTATTTGGAAGCCATTCAGAGTCATGAATTGATATCTGAGAGAAGAGAATGAAGTAGACAGAAGGAAAGAAAGGTAACACCATATCTTTAGTACCTACTGAGTCCCAGGTGCTTGCCAAATCTTATCTCATTGTCCACAAAATATATCTTCAAAGTAGAATTATCCTTATTTTGTTGAAAAGAAAATTGAAGTAAACCTAAAAGACCTTGTTTGACTTAGTCAAAGGAAGAGCCAGGATGAAGCCCCATGTGTTAGTGACTCAGTTTCCCTGGAATGAGAGGAATATACTTGTTTATATGACATTTTTTCTCCACTCTTACTTAAGGTGTTTACCAGAGAAAACCTCATAATTATCATTATTAAATGTGTGTGTAAGGAAAGTTTTGTACTTTATTTTTTAAAAATATATTTTATTGATT
>NW_006370932.1:0-931 GCF_000327345.1 Myotis davidii
GTTGATGCTCAACCACTGAGCAACACCAGCCCAGCAACATTTTAAATGTCTGTGAGAGAGTTCTTGAATTAGTATGAGAATAATGGGCACCTATCAGTTACTTCTGCAAATGTAGTTCTTTTGCAACTATCAGTACAGGTATTGAGTACATTAATATTTACTATTTACTTGAAGTATGATTTAGCCAGATACCTTTATTATAGCTCAACTGTATCTTACATCCAGTGGTTATATCATTTAGCATCTTACACATTACTTGAAACATTTTAGATTCAGTAAAAAATAACTTTAGTCCACATGCTTATGTTTTTTCTCTCTGGCCGTCATTCTGCTTGGATATACTAGTAATTTTCTAACTTAACCTGTTGAAGGAAAGTCCTTTTGCCCCAGATCCCACTTGATCTTCAGGGCAGTTTGGGGCTTAACTTGAGCTGCTAAAGGTGCAAAGGTTAATCTAATTTAGGGAAATGGTTCGTTGTTTCACCCTAATTAAAATTCTAGTCGTGCAGTATAATAAAAGGAGTCACAGTAGCAAGAAATGACCTAGCCATGCATATAGTCGCAGTGTCCAAGTCTGTTTAGAAATGTTTCCTTAATTAGAACATGTGAAAATGCAATTACCCTTCATATATTGAAAAAACACACAAAATTATAGTATAACTCATGAAGATATGTTGGGTTCTATACACCTTCTTACCAAAGATTACAGAATTGTTACATTGAAGTGAGAATTAAAACTAACATTTTCCTGTAATGTTATATTCAACATCATTTTATCCTAGATTTCCAACATTTTACTATGTAGAGATCTTGGAGTTTAAAGTCAGATCTAGTTTTCAGTCATGGTTAATGAACATTGAGCAAGTTAATCTTAGTTTTTTTATCAGAAAAACTGGTAGGGGTATATGGTGGGGGTGGGAGGGGAATAACA
>NW_006370933.1:0-931 GCF_000327345.1 Myotis davidii
AATTTCCTTGATTTAGAAAATGAAGAGTGGAGACAACAGTATTAACTCTATTGAAAGTAGCTAATATGCAGTTGCTTCTGTTCTTTGAGGTTCTTTGCCTTTTGTACTTGTCAACATGAAATTTGTGTATAAATGTGAGTGTATTATAAAGTGAAGATGTTGACCTAAAAAGGATTGTATTGTGTTGCCTACATTTGCCCTTTTACAGCTAGTCGTTCCATCTTAAAAAAGGGGGGAGGGGGGCCAATTTCACACCTTTAAAACCCATCAAGTCATTTAGCTAAAGCCAAGCTTACCAGGTACTAGGGTACAGACTTTTCAAATCTCCAAAATAATTTAGTCAAAATGTGACTTGCTTAAATCGCACCTAAAGTATTTTTGACGATGCTTGTTAGAAATTCCTTTTCCTGATAGTAATACCTAAAGAAATTTGATGCTGCACCATCAGGTTTAAACACCTATGCATAGATGGTTTGAGACTCCTACTGTCCGCAGCTTCAGCTGCGTTGACATCTATCTCTTCTTCATTGCAGACAAAAGAAAACTACATCTGCCTTTAGCTTTTCATGTCATTGTCATCCCTTCTCTACATGAACTACTATTGATACCAATGTAAGCCTACAGACATATTGTAAAATTACTGCTTAAGGTAGTAGTGGCGAGTACTTAGTGTAAATAGTGTTCCTTCTAGTCATGGAATCATGCCTATTAGCCCATCCTGAGTGTACCCTACAAACATCCCCTCCCATTCTCTACAGTAGGCCAGGGTGGTGCTCAGAGCTGTTTGGCTCTTTGTCTAAGTGCACAGGCTGGATCTGAGTTGTGTCACTCTAAATATATATATATATGACACTCCCCCTAAATTTCAATTCATAGCATTATCTTGAAAGAGAAGAGTGCAATCAACAATTATATGAAAGTGACTCTTCAT
>NW_006370934.1:0-931 GCF_000327345.1 Myotis davidii
TAGATAGATAGATAGACAGACAGACAGATAGTCGCTCTGGCTGCTAGGTGGTGAGTGACTCACAGGGGACAGGAGCTGATGCCGAGACCAGTGTGGGCTACGAGGTTGTCCAGGGGAGAGATGGTGAGGGCTTGGACCATGGGAGGCGGCAGTGAGGAGAGAGAAGTGGGCACATCTGAGTCTCATTCGGGGAAAGGCGAGGACTGGAGGGAGACACGGAGTTTTCTCAGTGCTGCCTGTCGGCACCCTTACCCAGACCGGCTGGCAGACGCCCTCCACGACCTTCCTGCAGAAGAAGCCCGGGTCGGCCTGGCGCTGCGCCTCTCCCCAGAGGATCATGTCCCGCCGGTAGGTCTCCTTGTAGGCGCTGGCGTCCAGGAGTCTCTGGAAGTTCAGGCCGTGTTCCTGCCCAGAGCACACGCTGTCTGTGCCCAGCCTCGCCCTCCCTCCTCTCACCCACCTCCCCCAGGACAGGCCAGGACCCGCGAGACTTCCGCCAGGACAGAGGCCTGCAAGGGAGCGGGCTCTGGAAATGGAGAAATCCCAAACACAGACAGGCCGGGCACAATCCTCTTCATTTTTATAAAAGCCCCCATGGTTCAAAATTCAAAAGGTAGATATACATGCATTTACAGTGAAAAACCTCTCTCCCACCACTGTCCCCAGCCCACAGCTCCCTCCCTGAAGGCCACCAACGGCACCGTCTCTCATGTGTCGGTCCCAGCGTCTAACACATCGGAACAGTATTTAACACAATGCAGGCACCCTAAATATTGGCTGTATGGTTGGAAATGTGAGCAGCTATATTGACAATTGTTCCCCATTATTATACAGCATCCTCTATACACTATTCCAAATCTTGTTTGTTTGTTTGACTTAATAATATAGCTCGGCAATTCATGCAACTAAATTTCTGAGGGGAGAACCCGGG
>NW_006370935.1:0-931 GCF_000327345.1 Myotis davidii
GGTCTACAGGAATTCTCTGTACTACCTCTGAATTCTTCTATAACTCTTTAGACTACTTCAAAATAAAAAGTGTTTGAAAATAACTACACATTATCAAGATACAGAAACACATTATAGAGCATAGAACCTACAAAAATGGGATGAGAAATCATATTACCTTCACCCACCCCGTCTTCATGGTCTCACTCCCGTCCTCTTTATGAACTTTGTGTTATGTCAGTCCTTTTCAATTTATTGAGGCTGTGTTTTTTTATGACCTAATATGATTCCTGGAGATCGTTCCACATGCACTTGAGATAAATTTGTATTCTGCAACTGTTAGGTCAAATGTTCTAGAGGTATCGTTACGCCTATTTGGTTTCTATTGTTGTTGGAATTTTCTGTTTCTGTGTTGATCTATCTAATTGTTCTATGCAAATTCTGCCTCTGATTGAAGTGGTTATTCCATTTACATTAAGTAATTACTGAAAAGGTAAGATATCTGCCGTTTTCCCATTTGTTCTCTACATATCTTACGTCTTTTTTCCCACTATGTATCCATAGCTGCCTTCTCTTGTGTTAATTAGATACTTTGTAGTACAGTATTTTAGTGTCCTTGAGTTTGATTTATGATTTTTTTGTTACTTTTTTAGTGGTTTTCCTGGGAATTATAATCAACATTCTAACTTACAACAATGTAGTTTGTATTAATACCAACTTAATTTCAATAGTTTATGAAAACTGTGCTCCCATAGAGCTCCATTACCTCCCCACATTGTGCAATTATTGTCGTACAACTTAATCTTTATCCATTATGAGCCCATCAACATAGTTTAATAAGTCTTGCTTTATGAGACTGACTTTTAAATAAAATAAGAGAGTATTTACAAGTAAAAATACATTTAAACTGTCTTTTACATTGACCTATGTACTTACATTTACTGTCTAATAT
>NW_006370936.1:0-931 GCF_000327345.1 Myotis davidii
CACAAATTTTTATAGCTGTTTAATTTATTATGGCCCAAATCTTGGAGCAACCAAAATGCTCTCAATAGGTAAATGTGCAAATTGTGGTATTTATACAGTGCAATATTATTCAGTAATAAAGGTAAGTGAATTATCAAGAAAAGGCAGATGAACCTTAAATGTCTATTCTACATGTAATCTTTAGAAGCCAGTCTGAAAAGGCTATATGATTCCAATTGCAAGACATTTTGGAAAAGGCAAAACTATAAAGACAGCAAAAGAAACCAGTGATTAACCTGAGTATGGAGGGAGGGTGAAAGTCTCAATAGGAGAATCACAGGATTGTAATGAGAGGGTCATGAAACCATTCTGAATGACACTGTAAGGTGGATATAAAACCTGATGCTTCTGGAAAAGCTCATAGAACTTCATAGCCCAAAGAGTCAACTTTAATATATACAAATGAAAAGCAGACAGGAGTTTGAGGAATCCTGGAAAGGCATACAGAATCTGACAAGATAAGCTAACTGTATTACAAATGCAAAAAACCTCCTTAGTGAAGGGGGTGGAGATAAAGGGAGCTGACCCAGGAATTTCCATAACTAGTGGAGTCTTTAAGACTAATGATAGACACTGCACATAAACTTTGTCCTCTAGTTGATAAAGTATTTTATTTCTATGGAAGTATAAGTTAACAATCCTGATACTACTATACATGTATACAATTAAGTAAATAGAAAGTGGATGGTAGGTGTTGATTTTCTCATTTTTGACTTGAAAGTTTCCAGTTGAGCAATGAGTGGACGCTAGCATGATCCATGTGGTGAGGGATTACATTTGGTGACATCGGTATGACCTAATGTTTAGCTTAATGTAGATATAGATGGTTACATGCAAGACTATCTGTACATATGTTTATACCAGAGGCCCGGTGCATGAAATTCGTGCATGG
>NW_006370937.1:0-931 GCF_000327345.1 Myotis davidii
CCACAGAGCCACTCTGGCTGGGCTAAATTTCTTTAAGGTCTGATGAGGCTGCCTGAGGTGACTTAACAGTGGGGAGTTTTTACACGTGAATTACACAAAATGCTTATGCAGTGACCTGGTCACAAGTTCCTGAATGTTGGAGGCTGTGGGGTTTTAAGGGTTATTGTAACTGAGATTAATAATAGGACTCCCACCATCATTGTCACTAAAGCAAAGGTGCAATTTTAGAATAAATATCTCCTTTACCCCTATTCTTTATAATTATACTTTGCTTATTTTATTTACAGATCATTTTCATATACTTTAAGATGGATGAATTATGTACAATAATATTAGCTAATATTTACGGATTGTGAACTGTATGCTAGGCACTGTGCTAAATTTTTATGCACTCGTTCACTGAAGCTTCGAAGCCACCTTTGAAGTAGGTATTCCTACTTTTTCCACATTTATAGGTGAAGAGGCTGAAGGTTACCGCGGCAATGAATGCCTTGCTCCCTGGTTCAAGCCCTGGCAATGTCTCCAATGCTCATTTGTTGGTAATCGTTACACTGGGCTGCCTTCCAACGTGCAAACCCCCTGGAAGCCTCACTCCAGTTAGACAAACACACTCAAAATTACTGAGCCAGTCAACCCTGACTGAGGCAAGGATAGAACTGTTGGAGGACTATGAGGAACATACTCCTGGAGTACAGAGAAACAAATAGGGTTTAAAATTGCTTCTGGGTAGGCTTCGGTGGCCTTCCTCGCCTTTTCTCTTTCTTCTTCTAACACTTTCTATGAGAACTCATGATGGATTTATTGAAATAACTGTGGTAGTTTAGCTAGCCTGCTTTCTGACAATAGTTATTCTTGGGGTAGGATCCTCCCCAATATTGTATGCTAGATAAGTGTATTCTACTCATATCCCTCAGTACACACACATTTTCTT
>NW_006370938.1:0-931 GCF_000327345.1 Myotis davidii
TGCTCTAACCAGCTGAGCTACCTGGCCAGGGTCTATTAATGCTTGTTTTAACCATATTAACTTGAATGAGGCCAGATATAGATCAAAAGAGAGAAGCCAGAAAGGGTTTTACAGTTTGTTATACTCACAGCTCCCTAGAGAGAAACAGCCTGCCACACAGGCCCACTCAGGCCAAGCACCAGGGTTGGTCAAAAGGCAGAGACAGACAGAGGAACAATAGGCAAGTGCCTTTATTTTGGTTTCTGCGGGAAGGAATGGGATGAGTCAGGGTAAACAGGCTTCAAATGAGCTGGTGTGAATCATTTCAGCAGGCTTTGTAACGTAAGACTGTTCTTAGTTGGTACCTAGCACTGGGGCAATCAGAGTGAATGTAGTGTGAGAACCCTATAAAGGAGGTGTTGCACTTAATTGACTGGTCAAGAAAGGAAAACCAGACTGGCCTCTAGCCAGGGCCTCAAAAGTGAGTCAGGTCAGGATTTATAAAAACTATATCACAATACTGAATATAAGGAAATCTTAGTCATATGTAGGTTCATGAATGGAATTACATAAAACACAATGTATACAGACATACCTATAAAGTAGTTTATAATAAGGTGTGCTAATTGATCTGATTCTCTAAGGCATAGAAGTTTCAGATTGTTGTATAACTGATTAGTCTATTTTTCCCTTTTGTTCTTTTGCCAATTTTTAAGAGGTTAATTTATAGTCATATTTGATCATTTCAGAATGTATAATTGCTCTTTCATTTCAGAGTTTCTTATCACAAAAAGAAAGTAATGGTAGAAAAATGGTAGCAGTACTTAAAGAATGATAATATTTTATGGGGTTGTAAAAGTAGAATTCAGTCAGTTAAGTAAACGGTTTACCGTGGAAACTTTAAGAAAGTAGAAAGTAACATTTTAGGTGGCAATCAGAACACGAATTGTAG
>NW_006370939.1:0-932 GCF_000327345.1 Myotis davidii
TGAATGATAACCACAAACATTGGGGTCCCGGTAACATTAAAATGAAATGCCAAAGTTTAATGAACTAAACAAACTCCAATGAATTCATGGACCAGCTACAGGGAGGAGGGGTTTGGGAGGAGAATGCAGACTCGGGCACAGCCCTTATCTACCCTGCTATTTGAATAGAGAGGCAGCTTAAATCAGGGAAGCCAGCAATTGCCATGTTTAATTGCCAAGTGCTTCTCATAAATTGTGGAAAGGCCATAACAAAGAAAAGGAGAGGCCTTTTTCTGTCCTTATACTAAACATATACACTAGAAACTGTAAATGCTTCAAAAGTAAGAATATTTTCATTCATTGGTCTTTTTACTTTATGAAAATAGAGAACAATGAGTACTCTAATCACAGCATATTTACACTTTCAAATATTGTGTTTTAATTATATCCTTCTGTTTAAATGAAAGAAAGATAATTGAAGGTACTTAGAAGAATTTTCTATAATGGTTTTCTATAATAACATGAGCTGACTCTCTAAGTGGGGAGCATTAGTATTTCTGAATTATATTTCAATTCCATTAATTCTACCTTGGAGGAGGGGAGTTCATAGAATTGTTTTAATAGTAAGATCTAAATTTTTATCAGAATGACCTCTTTTCTAGTCAAATGGTCAATCATAAAGTGCTATCTATTGAAATGGTATCTACTCATATGTGAAAATATGGACATAACTCAAGAGTATACTCGAGATTATCCCTTTTCAAGTATGACATTCATAAGAAATAAAATTTGATGGTAAATTGACTTCTTAGCAGGCCAATGGATTGAGGTTAGGAATGTCTTAGTAAAGGCTACCCTTATGGTCATTTTGTCTGGCAAATTTACTTGAACTGCCTTTATTTCAGTTGAATAGCTGTTTTCACTAATGGTTTCTTCATAAATTGGACAACCAG
>NW_006370940.1:0-931 GCF_000327345.1 Myotis davidii
TTTTTTTTGCAGTTCCCTCTTCTTTGAATGTCCTTCCTATTATTTTTCTACTTCCCCCCATCATTTTAAAAATCAACTTTATTGGGGTATAATTTACACACATTAACATTCATTTTAAGTGTACAGTTTGGTGGGTTTGAGAAATTGTATACAGACCTGTAACTACTCAAAACAAGGTGCATTTCCATCTCCCTAAAAAGTTTCCCTGTGTCTCTTTGTATTAATCTCCTCCTCTAGCCCCATAGCCCAAGGCAGCCACTGATCTACTTTCTGTCTCTATAATGTTGTCTTTTCTAGAACGTAATGGAAATGAATCACATAATCATGTAGTATGTAGTCTTGTATGCTTTGCTTCTTTCACTTAGCCTAATGCTTTTGAGACTCATTCATGACGTTTTGTGTATCAGTATTTTGATATGTTTTATTGTTAAATAGTATAACATAGACATTTTACAACTTGTTTACTCATTTACCAGTTGATGAACATTAGGGCTTTTCCAAATTGGGCCTTTTACAAGTAGAGCTTCAATGAACATTCACATAGAAGTATTTGAGAGGACATACTTTTTTTTTCTTTTGGGTAACTAGGCAGGAATGGGATCGCTGGGTTGTATGATAAGTGTGAACCATACTGCTTTGCAAGGTGAATATGCTATCTTACATTCCCATGAAATGTAATTATGGTGGGCATGTAGCAGTATCTCACTGTGGGTTAAATTTGCATTTCTCTAAATACTAGTGATGTCAAGAACCTTTTTATGTGCTTATTGGCCATTCATGTGTCTTCTTTGGTGGTGTCTCTTTAAATATTTGACTCATTTTTAAATTGGGTTATTTGTCTTATTTTTTAATTATAAGAGTTCTTTAAATATTCTGCATACAAGACCTTGATCAAACATACGACAGCGGTTCTCAACCTGTGGGTCGCGAC
>NW_006370941.1:0-932 GCF_000327345.1 Myotis davidii
TTTTTGTGATACCAGTCTCAGAGGTAGATCCTACAAAATGTCACAGAGTCTTGTGCTTTTTGGATGGACTACGACATGGGAAGAAGGACAGATGGAAACTTCACCAAAAAATGGAAATTCTCACACATTGGCTATGATAAATATGATTGTTCAGGAAAGAAGCAGTGAACTGGAAAGCTCGGGTGTCTGATCTGGACAGGAATGTGTATGTGTTCATGGATCAGAGGTGGAGAAATGCTTCATGAGAGGCCAGCCTGTTGGTTCTGTTAAGTCCTATTGTGATGCCAGACAATAGTTGCAGAGTCTTGGCTATTTCCATCCTACAAAGCTTCAAGGGGACTTGCTTGCCCAAAGGATCACAGGCTGTGGTGGCATAGACACCTCTGCAGGTTTATCGGAAGGGACCAGGTCAACTGCCTTTCTTCTTCCTCCCTTTCTTTTTTGCTCAACCACAGAGGGAGTCTTCCCCTAACCCCTGGATCTTACATGGCTGTTGAGGACAGGACTGTGATTACCAGTCTGGATGCAAGACAGGAAAATTGGGCTGATCGTTATGGACTGTCTCTTCTCCCTTGGAGATGCTGCTTTTAGATGCTAGTAATGTTTACTCAACCGTAAAATGGAGATTTGGGGACTAATGGATGACACAGTCCATGGAAAGAGCCGAGCATAGACCTGGCTTATCGCAAGGCCTTAAGTGTTAGCTGCTACTTGTCTTCTCAGGGTTCCTGTGAGCCAGCCTGGTTTTGCTAGTTTCCCCCGCTCCAGTCTAAGGGTCCTGTGTTGAGCATGGCAATTCTTCCTTGTCTGCCAACTTCCAAGGATGCGTGGGAGTTTGAGTACATATTTCATTATTATATCCTCTAACATGCACTTATATCATTCAGTATAGTGTTATCTTTCAGCAAATATTTTCAAATTGGAGATTTTCT
>NW_006370942.1:0-932 GCF_000327345.1 Myotis davidii
ACTGAGCCAAACTGGCTAGGGCCAGATTTTTAAAAACATGATGATTTGCTGAAACTACATATATCAATGAAGGTTTACTACTCAGGAGACCCTGAGAATCAGAAACAGGATCATCCATCTTGCCACTGTTATCAGCAGCATCTGTAACACACAGAAAACTGACTTTAAATTTAAATCTCAATTGAGCCCAACATAAAGTCCATTGGGAAAAAAAGGTTTCCTTTCTTGATACGTTCCATTCATCCCAGTGCCTTCTGTCTTCTCTTTAGGGATCTTCAAGATTTTCCATCTTCCTCTAAGTACCATCCATAAAAGAGCCACAATCTTTGCCTTCCAATGATCATGCAAAGCAGAACTGGATGCTGAATGGTGAAATCAATATAAAAACGGAATTTTGTTCACGGAGTGGACACAGCATGCCTGATCACAGAAAGACAATGTTCGTGTGACGTGCTGAAGACTCGATGATATATTAATCCAGCTGGAAGCATTTACATATAGAAAGAAGGACTGATGTCTTCTCTCTTCTGCTCGAATAAATAGATCTGAGACACAGGCCTCTGGGAGGAGCCCTGGGCACCTTGACTGAGAAATGCCTGAGGCAGCATGCACTCTGCGCTTAATCTTCAGGTTAGATCACATCCCTGCAAGCTCCAGAGCAAATTCTTTTGCCCCTGACTTTGGTCACTCTGGTACCTCAATGTCAAGTGGCCACAGAATGTGGGGGTTAAGAGCTCAGACTCAGGAGCAAGATTGCCTAAGTGTGTCCGCCCAGGTCCCTCATTCATTATTCACTGATACCGGGAGAGTGTTCCCACTTCTCTGTCCCTCAGTTTCTTCACCTCTAACTACATGGAGATAATGACAGTCCCTAATTCAAGGCTGTTGGGGAGATGAAATGAGTTTATATATACAAGCCATTCAGCAAAGTG
>NW_006370943.1:0-932 GCF_000327345.1 Myotis davidii
CTGCATTTTATGTGGAGCTAAATATAATCTTTTTGGTCTGGGATTTTGTGTTTGATTTAATTTCCTCATAAAAATGTCATAAATGTTTTGCTGAGTCTGATTGGAATTGTATGAGTCCATCTCATCTTAAAAATACCACATTCCAACTTGCTTGAAACCAAATTTCCCCCTTATTTGTAGTGTTAAAACAAATAAAAGGCATACTTTTTCTTCTTTTCTTTTGAGCAGATTTTTCTTTGAGATTGTCTTTTTGTTTTCATTGTTCATGCCATATATATCACTAACAGTGCCTACTTCATGAACATAACAAAAACCACAATAGCTAATACTTAGTAAGTGTGCAAAGCACTATTCTAAACACATGGATTGGCATTGAAGCTGAATAAACCTTTAAGCTCTTCTACAATCTGCTGATGTGTTGAGTTCTGGAAGTATTGATAGTCTTCTTATTACTGATGATGGCATGGAGCAGCCATCGAATGACCTTTGTACAATCATGCTTTATAAATGGATTGAACTGGGAGCCTCACCAGAATGATTTAAGAATGATTGATTAAGACAAATCAAGGCATTTTTTTTAAGAGGACAGATTGATTTTGTTTCTTAGTGGAAGTATCTACAGTTTGTAATGCTGCTGTTCGCTTTTATAGATTCTTAAACAAGCTTCCTAGACCTTATTAAATTATTTAAGTGTTTTGTTTAAAACTTGATAGTGCAGTAAATTCGGCTTTTTATTTGCATCTCTCAATGCTTTTTTATAGATACTTTCCCTTCGTTCTAGATTACATTTTAAAATTAATCCACTGATCTACATGCAAGTAGAAGCCAACATGCTATGTCAACAATGCCTTGACACTGTGTGAGTTCTGAGTTTCTGTGGCAGGAAAATAGATCAGAGTTTAGACCAGTGGTTCTCAACCTTAGCTGCACAT
>NW_006370944.1:0-932 GCF_000327345.1 Myotis davidii
TGCCCTGACCAGGAATGGAACCAGCAACCTTTCCATACGCAGATGTTGTTGCCCAACCAACTGGGACACACCTGCCAGGGCAGAAAAGCTTTTCTTCTAAATGCCCTGGGAAACAAGTCGCTAGAATAACTATCAGCACCATATGAGAACAAGATTAGAAATTCCCACAGGGATCAAATAAGCACACATATCACTCTACAGGACACCTGGAGGTGACCTACTGCACACTAGGCAGTGTGTATTTTATCTTTCCCCACACAGGTTCAGTGGAAAAGATCCTGGCCCAGATGATCTGAACAAGGCAAAATTCTCATTCTACCCCAATCTATGGGCTCTGAAACACAGACCCAAGGAATTTATGCCTGTCCCTTAATAAGCCCTTTAAAGATTAATCTGAATTGAAACCTCTCTGCTGTGCATACTCACAACTGTAAACCTACTTTTGAGAGGTATTCTCCTCTCCAAGAGTACCCTCATACACCAAACCAAAACTCTAGTGATGCCCTGGAACAAGCCTTAGCTGTTCACAAAGAAAGGGTTTTCCTGACCTTGTATACTTGTTTCTCTCTACCATAATTACATGGAGCACCATTACATTCCTCAATGTGAGCTCTGCAACTGGTGACCCTTTAGAAATCTGATTCAAGTTTTACACCCAAAGAATTAGAATTATACACCGTAAATCCAAAAAATATTTATCAAAGGGTTTTATGGCCTTAATCTTCACTTATTGTTTTGTGCACAGTAGAGAAAATTCTTAAAAAGCCCTAACACTGACACTATATATAAAAAATTGGCACACATTTGGTAATAGCGGCAGATGAAATCTCTCCACCTTTCTCTCAGGAGAGAATAACTAGACACTATAATCAGGATTCAAATGAATTAATGTGGTACTCATCCTATACAATAAAAGCCTAATGTGCTAAGTG
>NW_006370945.1:0-932 GCF_000327345.1 Myotis davidii
TAATTAGCATACAATGCTTTTATTATTATAGATTTTATTTTGTGTTTTTTTTTCCTTTTTTTGATGCCCAAACTGTCCCAAATTTGAGAAGTGGGAGCCAGTGTGGGCCAGCTCATCTGTCTTTTCAACATGTCCTCATCAGGCTTTAAGCACTTCATTACCTTGTGACACAATAAAATGCTCCAAATTAACCTTGTATTTTCCCTTCTCTGAACCATAAATCGGCATTTCTACAAGAAAACCTGCTTTCTTTTAGTGAAAAATGGTATTTAGAAACCAGGATTTGGGTGCTAGATGTGCGCATTGTCTCAAATGTTTTTGCCTAAATGACTTAGCATTTGTTTAAACCTCCCACGTGTGATATTTCTTGTGATTTGTAGTGGGTTTCCGTTAGTTGGCAACACTATTGTACATTCAGTGTGTCCTAAATATTATAGGTATAACAACTGCCATTTTAAATACTTAATATGTGTGCCAAAGCTCTCGGTGCTTTACAGGCAGGGCTTCACTTAATCTTTGTGATAATTCAATGATGTGGGCGTTTTTATCCCCATTTTACAAATGAAGTAAGTGAGGTACAGAGTGCTTAGGCAACCTGCTCAGTCACACAGCTAATACAGCAGTCCCGCTTATCCAAAAAATCCATGTGGGATGTGTTCCAAGACCCCCATAAATAGTACTGAACCCAAATGTACTGTGTTTCCTCCTATATACACATACCGATGATAGTTTAATTTGTAAATTAGACACAGTAAGGAATTAACAACAACTAATAATAAAATTGATCAATTATAACAATATACTGCAATAAAAGTTACATAAATATGCGCTCTCTTGCTTTCAAAATGCAGTGTATTTTAGCACCTATCACATACTGTGACCATAACTTTTTCAGTTGGAGGTATGACAGCAAGCAAGCATGAATTTCTTTT
>NW_006370946.1:0-932 GCF_000327345.1 Myotis davidii
AAAAAAAGAAAGTAAATGAAGAAAAAGTTAGAGGGAGATTATCTGTTATCAGTGAGATCCATAAGAAATGATCCATACATGGTGGATCATTTCAACTTATCTGAATGTTTGCCTGCATTCTTACTTGGTAATTATATAAAGTAAAATCCAGAATGAAAACATGGTATTAGACGCAGTAACTGTCAATACTGGTCTCTCAGCAGTATTATTCAAGGCAGAAGAATTCTTAGACATAAATGGCTCATAAGAGAATTAAAGACAACTAAGTATAACTTCCTCCAGCTATACAATATTAATACTTTCTGGAAAAGATTCTCCATTTCTTGAACAACATCAACTAAATCCTGCTGCTTACCCAGAGAAAGTCCTTGTAAGCATAGTAATACAGCCAGTCATGGACCACCACGTTCCAGGTCCTGTAATAGTTGGAGTAGGATGTGGAATTCCACCAATCCTGAGGAAAAAAACCAAAGCTATAAAACTACACACATACCACACACACATACATGTATATACACACAGAGCCAAAGCAAAAACCCCTGAATATTTCCAAAGAACATACACACATAATATCCAGTGTGTGATGATAAACTGTCAGTCCATACACTGATGTCAGAAAAATCTTAAAAGGCATTTTGGTTACTGATATTTAATAAGACATTAATTCTAGTTCTATATGATTCATTCCCTAGGTTCATTTTCTCTCATTAAGAAACAAGTTATGGTGGAAGACACAGAACATAAACAATCATTCAATCTAGTGTTCCTCTAAATAGCAATCAGTGAATCCCCATTGCCTTGCTAAAACACTGTGAGAGAATTCTAAGGTCACAAAGGGTTACGTAGCATGCTAAAGGTGAAGGGCTGCTTGCTGGTATCAAACAGAAAACTTACGCTGAATAAGGAGTGAGTGGTGGCTACCTCCAAAACCT
>NW_006370947.1:0-932 GCF_000327345.1 Myotis davidii
GGGGATTTTCCAGCTGTCACTTGCTTATTAATTTCTATTTAGTTCTATTATGGTCTGAGGACATATTTTGTATGATCAACTATTGTTTTAAATTCATTAAGGTGTGTTTTGTGACCTGGGCTATGTTCTGTCTTGGTGACTGTTCCATGTGAGCTAGATCAGAGTGACAATGTATTTTATTGTTTGGGATAAAGTCAGTCAGATCATGTTGAATGATAGTGTTGCTCAGGTCATCCATATACTTACTGGCTTTCTGCCTGCTTGATCTCAATACTGAGAGGGGAGCAACTGAAGTCTCCAACTATGATCTGTCTGTTTCTCCTTTCAGTTTTATCAGTTTTTGTTGTATGTATTTTAATATTCTTTTGTTAGGTACATACTTGTTTCAGATTGTCTCCTTTCTGTGGTATGATTTTGAACCCATCTAATGAGTTCTTGGTGTCAGCTCTAGAATGCCCTTTCAATGTATGTGTGTCTATATCTACACGTGTGTACGTATACATGTATGAGAGGGCCCCAAGAGCATTCCCAGGTTCAGTGACTCATTGGGGTGACTCATTATGTAGTTGTACTTATGGTGGTGACTTATTTAAGTGAAAGGATACAAAGCACAGTCAGCATAGGGAAAAGGCACATGGGGCCTAGACCAGAGGACCAGGCACAGGATTCTAAGAGTCTTCTCCCAGGACTCACTTAGTCCACTAGCAATGAGCTATGACAACAAACATGAAATGTCTGCCAGGAAAGCTCAGTAGACACTTAGTGCTCAGGGGTTTTATCAGGAGATAGTCACATAGGTACTCTCTGCTTAGCACCTGAACTCCCAGGCACCACATGTACAACATAAACCACATTGTTTGCATAAACAGTTTAGGCTCAGTGAACCATTGTTATTAGAGAACTAGAGGCCCAGTGCATAAATTCGTGCACAG
>NW_006370948.1:0-932 GCF_000327345.1 Myotis davidii
AAAATCAATAAAAATGTATTTTAAAAAATAAAGCAAAAAATATTATTGAAAAAGGAAATATTTGGAACTTGCAGAAAAAATTATAAAGGGCATGTGTTTGACTGTGGAGTGAGCCAAAGTTGCTGCCTTCAGGGAAGGCCTTTCTAGAAAAAGGTAGATCCATGTGGAGTGGAGAGGGGCCTTTTGCTAACTCAAATATATAGAACTCACATATATAAAAGTCCATGATTGCTGAGGAAATGAATATCCCAACTCTGATCATTAACAATTCATACTGCTCTATATATTCTTCAAGACACATATCTTTCAGTCTGAAAGATTGCAGAAAGCAAAATTACCAAATTATTCAAATTATCACATTTTCATTGACATATTTGGAAAAATCATGCCATGAATATACTGAATAACCAAGCTTAATGAAGATATAATGAGTATGAAAAACTGGATTTCATTGAATGCAGATTGCCAATTAGGACATGATGAGGGATTAATTTTAGCTTTCTTTCCATTTCAATTTCCAAGGGTTCACATTGCATTCCCCAAATTATTGCTTGAAAAAATATCCCTTAATCTTCTAATTACATGCTTAACATAGAATTCCATTGTAATGAAATAGTTCTTCACCACCCCCACCATTAGAGATTTAAATCTCACATGCTTTTTTATGAAGTCTATAGATTTCTGTCCATTTTTATCAAAGTCATAATATTTTGTGATAAATTTATAAGATTCTTAGTCCTTCATGCACATATTCCTTCTTCTATTTATTCAAACGAATATAGGTGCTGCTGTGAAGGAGTTTTGAAAATATAATTAAGGTCCGAATCAGTTGATTTTAAGAGGGGAAAATTATTCTTTGGGCCTAACCTAATCAGGTGATACATTAAAAAAGGACAAAGCTCGCCCTGGCCAGGTGGCTCAATTGGTTGGAG
>NW_006370949.1:0-932 GCF_000327345.1 Myotis davidii
CATTGAGTCTTAATTTTTGTAACTTTAAAATTCTTTGAATAAATTTAATTTTGCCTCAGTCATTTTATCCAGAAATGTAAAGACACCTTTACCACATTCACAAACCATTTATGTTAGTAGCGCAACAATGTTGCATAAAACTAGCAACATGTTTTGCATGTGACTGATGAATTTTGAAATATTATTTATGTTATCTAGAACTTTATACTTTTGAGGTTATTTATCAGTATGCACCTTGAGTTTCTCATTATAATATTTCCACAAGGTAATTGAGTATTATTTGTTTCATTTTATACCCAAGGAAACCAAAGTTAATTGCTTTACCTAGTGTGAGATAAATCATTATTCAAAATTAGAATTCACAGTCCCTGTCTTCTCATTCTGTTGTTTAACCAGTGAGGCAGGATGCTGTTTTATGCTATTAGTCTTCCTTAAGAAAATAGAAAGCTGTGTTCCTGGGATCAAATATTGTTTACAGATTCTCATTAAGTCTTAATTTATAGTTAACAAAACTCTGTATTTCCTTACTAACTGACATGTGCTTAGATGAGTCATCCCTCATGATAAAACGTATTCAGTTATATATCAGTAATGTAACATAATTGGGTCCAATAACAACATTGTCACAGGACCTGAATGCACATTTCAGAGTCTGTCTTTGCTGTCTCTTTTCAATTACCAAATCACACTCTCACCATCACTGTCCAAGTTGGCATCTGTTCCTTCTAGAGTATTTATCTTACTCCAGGATTTAGTTCAATAGCTCCATTCACATGTTTATTGATATCCCAGAAGTAGTCAGATTTCCTGTTTCAATCCCTCTGGATATGAACTATGTAGCCCTTCAACTCTGCTGTATCTCAGCATCTGCCTTATTCCTCATCATACCCACCACACTGCTACTGGAAATTATATGAAAAGTTGGGGATTCC
>NW_006370950.1:0-932 GCF_000327345.1 Myotis davidii
AAGAGTTGTTAAACCATTTCTAATTGTGTCTATACAGTGAAATTTGATGGCCAGTTGAAACAGCATTGTATTCTTCCTAAATCCAAGAGTTAATAGTGTCACATGGAATGAAAATTAATTCATTCCTATTCTGTACCTTGAAGCATGTGGCCCGGAGTCAGCAAACCACTTATTACCAAGGAGATATTGGTCTTTGAAGTTCATATAATTATAGGAGAAGTTTCACTCACTCAGCTCTAGTGGGCTTTATGCATTATAGCAGAAGATTATTGTAATTCTCTTTAATTAGAGTGAAAAAAGTCGCTGGAAGAATTATTTCCTGGTCTTTGCTCAGGGACCATTGTCAAACTTCCAGCCTGGTAATTTCATGTCCCCTGAAATGTTATATGCCAACATGATTAAGTATCATTACATTGGAGAGATTTAGACAAGGCAAATCCCACACTTGGTCATGTTCACTCAATTACAATGAAAGTGAATGCACCTTAATAGCACTCAGTATGTTTTATTTATTATGCCCAGTGAGCCAGGTGCAGTACACTAGACCAATTCATCTCATATATACCTGAGACAGTAACTGCTGACACCGTGACATCTATATTCTTTAGTAGAGGTTCACTTATTTGGTAGAGCTATGGAAGGAAATAAAAATAGGCCACTCCCATAACACAGCAACGCCAACCTTGTTCTGCACAGCCTTGAATTGTCTAAGCAGCTCCACGTTTTCCAAATATATTCCCTGGGCAACATTTCCTCTTGAGTCTAATTAGGGGCCATTCTGTATATTTACAAACAGGAAGCAACAAGGCTGTGTCCTCACAGTCTTCCCTCAGAGGCCTCCTCCATTAGCATGAGGAGTTGGTTTTATTTGGGAATGGAGGTTAGAGTCATCTTAAGTTCTCAGTGTGACAAGAGCAAATGACCTATTTTGT
>NW_006370951.1:0-932 GCF_000327345.1 Myotis davidii
CCCCAGTGGGGGGTGTGCAGGAGGCAGTCAATCTATGAATCTCTCTTCACCATTGATGTTCCTATCTCTCTCCCCCTCCCTCCCTTTAAAATAAGTAAAAACATATAAAAAAATAAAGATCTACTTTCCTATATCTCTTGATGATTCTCATGGTGTAAGAAAAGTATTTCACCTCCTCTGTCCCTTCCTTTTTAAAAATATCTGCACAACTATACATGTAATAGATGTTAGTTGGTTGTCAACCAATAGATAGCAAAGTCATTATTTGAAGGGAAGACCTTATTTATAATTGATGGTAACTATTGGAAAAATATGTACCATGGGATGTAATTGAGAGATTCTATATATAGAATCTGAGGTCATGAAGTCTGAAGTCTCATTAGAATTATAGTCTTTCTTTTTAAAGAAAGTGTGGAATTATGATAAATGAAATGTTATCTCCTTCCCAAAGCAAAGTTCTTAGGCTGTCTACTAAGGAATTTTGGTGTCATTGCTTTTTCCTCTAATGAGACTAACCATTTAAATATCTGGCTTGACTTGTATTTCTGATTACTGATTGTGATCATTTAGAAACTTGCAAAATCTTTCATCACAACACCAATGACAGGCTAATCAACCTCTCAGGGCCAGAAGAAAGGGATTTTCTTAAATGCTTAACTGAAAAAGTTTAATAAATATATCACATAAAAAGCAGGAAAAGGTCAACTTTGAAAGAAGTAATTTTTCAAAATCAGTTTGAATCAATTGCTGATAAAATAAATACAAGAAATTAAATTTATTATATAAATTCTACATCACTCTTTTTCCTAAAAATCCTCTTAATTGAAAATGAATATTATTTCTCGATGTTCTCTGAAATAAGCTGCCATGAACAAGTAAATAGAAAAAACAAACAAAAACCAATTCAAACTATTTCTAGTCCCTAAGAATTT
>NW_006370952.1:0-932 GCF_000327345.1 Myotis davidii
GATTCATAGATAAACTTGAAATTCCTTCTGTTAGTTCCTTCACGATGGATCATCTTTCTCCATGACCTCTAAAAGTCTTTGGTCGATGATCTCATTTAATTTCCAAACAAGTCTAAAGATCAGTTACAAACACTGTTCCTTTGGTAATATGTGGGTTGGGGAGTTGAAGAAGAAAATCAGGAAGGGTTGTATTGCCACTGCAAAGTGAGCCATCAGGAAGGATGAAAAAATTGACAATGTGCCATCTCAAATGATCAAGTTATCAGCGATGACACTGATACAAAGTCTCCTGATACTGGAAACAAACCAGAATGATACCAAAGGGCTGAACATGAGCCAGATTTGATTTGTCAGTGGGCTGCTCTTATTTTGACAACATCTTGGTAAAATTGTCACATCAGTTGAAATTCTGTTTGAAAATTAGCTGTGACAAAGAACAGCAAACAATCTTATTTTCACAAATTGTGTACACTGGGATTTTCCTACAATGAATCCTCAGTCACCAGAAACAAGGAAGTGTCACAACAATTCCCAAGGCACCATCTGTTTAAGGGCTCGATCCCAAGACAAATAAACATCATTTAGCGCAGCTATTTTTAAAATGACCATTGAATCAAATCAAATCAAGCCTTCCACAAACTGGTATTAACAACACAGGCACTGGAAAACTGCAATTAAAGTCCTATGCATTGATAACATCTGCTAAGACTAGATGATGTTAAAGGGTCCTCTCCGGGGGCGGCTGATATTTGAAAATGTGGAACATATTTATATCGCCTGTGTTTTCCCCACCTGCTGTTTACACAAATTTCCATCAGAGACGAAACTACTGAAACCTTGCATTTTATTTGGAAATTACAAGTAAATAAACATGTTTATTTGCAACTTTTGTTTAGAAGCTCAACTATGTGAAGTCATTGCAGAAAAAAAAA
>NW_006370953.1:0-932 GCF_000327345.1 Myotis davidii
TTTTTTTAAAAAATTAGATGGGACAGTTTGTTTTCACTGGTTAAAACTCCATGTTTCTTTTATATGCAATAAGAAGATAGCATTTTTGCTTTCCTACTAATGTTTTAAGGCTTTCATCATAGTACCCAAAACAAGCCAGACAAGGACTATGTGGAGATAATATGAAGCCTAAATTTGAGAACAAATTTCAAATTCGCTTTCCCTGATGCTATATGTCAGCTCATATAATGATTAATATAGGATTTATATGGATGGTACTCAGATGCTATAAACCATTCAACCACAGATAATTCAAATTAGTCATTATACTAAATCATTGCACCATAAAATGGACATTTACTTAGCACTACAAGAAAGAATTCATTACTTGAAGAGGTAGAACAGTTTTATAGTTGCCAGAATTATGTTAAGTCCATTTACACATTCTTGTTGGTGAGAGAAAGTGTATAATAGTATTTCTTAGTAAGTATGAGGCTACTTGGATCTTGGGAATAAGTGGAATGAACTTGTCCATGGAGAAATGAGTTGTAAAAGCAACAAGTAATGCATCAGAGAAGAGATAAGCAGTCACTGAAAGAGATAGGATGTTTCGTAGGCTGTATAATTGGCCCGAACCAATTATACACACACACAAACACACACATATACACATGGTCAAAAATACTATGTCCATCAGAAAGGCAATTGGTCATCACAGAAATAAAAAAAAAAGATTCATAGAGGCAGCTGTTAGCAATACCCATTCAAATACTTTGTAAAGCAGACAAAGACTCAATCCTCAGCCACCGTACATTTCCAATCCATATGGAAAGGCAATCCCTCCAGTGGAGATGGATGGAGGTGATGACAGCTGATGAAGTTTACTGATTTCTGCTACCATTGGCAAATCTTTTACTTTGTGAGGGTGCCAGGAGCCGGTCCATCCTTGCTGT
>NW_006370954.1:0-932 GCF_000327345.1 Myotis davidii
AAGACACAAGAATTCTTTGCTAGCACTGCTTAGAAAAACAATCTTGTAGAGAACTGAAAATGGTCTGCACTTGGCCTCTACCCAAAGGCAAATTATTTTAGTAGGAACGTCTAAGGAAAATAATTTCACCACAAGCTATGTGAGTAGGAAAGAAAAAATAACCAAAGGATAAAGAAAAATACACTCTGGATCAAAACATATAAAATTTCTATTTTGGGTGCTAAGCTGTAGCACAGATGTGAGACTTGATCTACAAGTTAGGGTCCAAATGACAGAAGAAAAATAAATAATCCAAAATCTAAAAAAGATTCTGAGATGATATTAAACTAACTTCAGTAGAAGAAGAAGGATGGGCATGGCTAAAACCCATTACTCAACATCACTGGACCCAACGTCCAGGACCTGAATTCAAATCCACTGTAAGATGTAGGCGCATAAGTTACTTAACATAAATCATAAATCTACTTAGCATAATATCTATTTCCTCACTACAAAAATTGTGGCAATAATATCTCCATCACAAAATTCTTTGAGAAACAATGTAAGGATTAAATGATATAACCTGAAAAATGACTTGCACGGAGCTCGCATATAGTAGACAACGAATAAATATTAGCTGAATTGAAGTCTGAACACACACAACACTGACCTGGAGGTGACCTTGTTTCTAATGTTAAGAAATTTTGAATATTGTTGGTGAAAAATCTATTCATATGAATATTATAAAATGCCACTGAAACTGCATAATAGAGTGTTAAATTGAGTGTTAAAACTATGGTTAAAACTAATGTCAGTTTCCTTCTGCTTGCCAAATTCGGCCTTACTTGTCAACATGCTACCTCTTGGAAGTGGAGAGAAGGAAGGGTTTGGATAAAATACCATACATTAATTCGGGCAGCAAATTTATCCCTTTGGTGTAGGCTTGATTAGCT
>NW_006370955.1:0-932 GCF_000327345.1 Myotis davidii
AAATATCCTCAGGTGAGGATTAAAAAAAAATTACAAGGCTTTAAGAGGGCTACACATTTTCTACTTTGTGTATTGCTCTAATCCCAGTATCTGCACAATGCCTGATGCACAATAAGCCCTCAATACATATTTCTGAATAAATGAGTGAATGAATGGTGGTAATACCCTGGCCAGGAAAATTCAATGTGTGAGATTTATTTGTTCACTATATTATTCCTTCCCTTATTTGTGCATACATTTGGGCAGTTTTATTGAAAGGCCATATCTGTGGTTTGAAGCAGCCTAAGGTATAGGGGGCACACAGACATTAAAAAAAGTTTAGAGTGCAGTAAAATAATTGCTATATCATGGGTATAAAGGAAATCCCTTAAAAAAATCAATCTCTACATCTGCTGGTAGAGTCAGGGAAGGCTTCACCGAGGAGGAAATTTTCAGTTGAGTAAAGAAGGATGATAGAAAACAAGTTAGGAGAATGAATTCTATGCAAAGACATCATGCACAAAGAAACAGAGCTAAGAGATGGCAAATAATGTGCTAAAAATTACAAGCAGCTCCCTGTCCCCAGAGTATAACTGGGTGGAAGGAGTTTTTGATATTCACAAATTACTTTAAAGTGAAAACCATGAAGAGATAGCACTTTCCAAGGTAGGAAAATTGAGGTGAAGATGCATGCTATAAGGTCCTCAGTGCCACCATTAGGAATACCATCACGTTTACATAGTGCTAGTTTTATTCTGCCCAGTTACTGTTCTGGTTTCCCTTCTACAGTCGCCTCTTTGAGGCATCATAGATGTAGCAAAGTCCTAACAAGCCATCTTCACCATCACCGAAATCATTCTGATTCCCAAACTAATCCTCCTGCCATATTCTCTCCTTTACACTTTAATCTTTCAAGTCAATTATTTTGCCTTTTCGGTTTCATTTTTTTTTTT
>NW_006370956.1:0-932 GCF_000327345.1 Myotis davidii
CAAGTCAAATCATGCTTGGGACTGGGTGAAGGTGAACCAGGACCAAGGAGCCTTACCCAGCAGTAGTGTGTACATATGCTCCATGGGGAAGGTCCCCCACAGACACCACTCAGCACATGTGCATGAGCAGGAAACTTCTAAGCCTGGCTTGGGCAGAATGGGTTAAAGTGTATATTTTAATAAGGTTAAAAAAAGTCCAACTTCCATCCAGAATCCCACATCCTCTCTTGGGCTGTCACTCAATCTCAGGAGATACTTGTTCAAGGAAGTAAACAAGGGCCCCACTGTATGGAAGCAACAGGCGATTCTTCCCTCCGAATATGGCTCAACAGTGCTGGGAACAAGCCATTTCCCGATGAGTTGTCAAAAAGTCAGACCCCACCCATGTTGTCAAAGCAGCGATGTGACTCCAGTTCTTGGGTTAGATGTGCAGGCAACACAATAGAACTGGGTCCTTTTTGCTCACCTAACCTGGTCTCCTAGGTCTCTCACTTTTGATCTATTAAACACTCCCTTCTCAACCTCAGCTCAAAACACAAGCCTATCTCCTTGGAGATATTGATTTTCAGAGGTGCCAATGCCATTTTTTGGTGGGACAGATGGGCTGCTGAGCTCAGAGTTTGTTCCTGAAACTGGAAAGAACTGAGCTGGAATTAAGATTGGGGAACTGGGTGTCCAAGCTCTGCTTCTTCTTTTCGTTTCCTCTATTGGTACCTGCATTGTCTCTCCCATAAGGTCTTAAAGGTTAAAGCCTTTCTCTCTTGTTTTCATATGCCTATCAAGTAAAAACAACAGTAACAAAAATATAAAATATTTATTGGCTCTCAGGGGCTATGAGTAATAAAAAAGAGATGATATAACTCCTATGCTCAGGAAACACAAGGGAAATATGACCAATAACATTGAATGTATACAAAAACTACACACACACA
>NW_006370957.1:0-932 GCF_000327345.1 Myotis davidii
AATGCATGGAATTCCAACAGACACCTAAGTTACTTCAAACAGTTTTATTTAAAAGCAATTCTCAGAAGTATTTCATGATGTTGAAAGCACAGAGGATAAAATGGAAGCTGATCCTGACTTAGAAAGGAGTATGACAGTTCACCAAGACATAGGAAAGATGCCCACTTCATGTCATAAGTTAGAAAAAATGGAAACTAGATGTGACTTTGCAAAATGTAAATCCCCAGATGCCTTGGATTGCTAGGTAGAAGGCTTACCCTAAGTTGGCTATGGATTAATTCATTTCTTCTTCACCCTCAGAGAAAATTGAAAAGTTTTTTTTTTAAACAAAGAGATAAGACACTAATTTGCAATGTTTTTAGTATTTTAAATTACATATAGTAAATTTAGCTTTCCTTTTTAATTTTCTCTTTTATACAGTAATAACTGCCAGTAATAGAGTGTTTAATGTTTTTGAAAAAACATTTTAAAGGCCACAATATTGGTTATTAATATTGCTCTGCATGGTTTCAGCATGCAGTCATTTTTATGGTCTCACACTACACAGTCCGGCACAACTAGGGCTGTCTGTATTTGCCTATTTATAATTATGTATATTTGTTTCTGTTTATGAAAACAGAGAAGATTTACTACAGGAAACTGTAAGTCAAATAGTTATAGGAAAAATAGGAAATGTTCTCATAACAGCAGATATAAAGTTTAACTGTGTTCCAAGATGAAAGGATCAACTAGAAGAAGGAAACTGACTTCACAGACTTGATTCTCATTTCATAGGAAATGACATCTCCAGACGGGCTTAGCAGTTATAAGAAGAAAAAGCATCCATAGCATTAAAAGATCTTTAACACAAAGCATAACACAAAAGTGGAGAGAATGCCATCCTATAGCTTCGCCATAATCAACATTTTGCCATGTTCATTATTTCCCCCTTA
>NW_006370958.1:0-932 GCF_000327345.1 Myotis davidii
AATCAATAAAATATATATTTAAAAAAATAATTTACTCATGGGCACTTGAGAGTAGATGAGAAGAAAGGGTGGAAAAAAATAAAGCTATGAAAAACTATGTTCAGTTTGGGGAATATCTGTATGTCTATGTTGATCAACTCCAGGATATTTCAGAAAATGTGATTTTATAAATGCCTCTGAGAATAATAAGTTTGCTCTCATTGAATCCAAAAAAGCTAATTATCTTGGCAGGTCAATAAATAAACATAATATTTGTTTAAATAAAGTAAAAATTTTGCATCCAAATTCCTCTTAACTTTTTAGGCACTAGTTTAATTTCCTAAATAATTTATTCTGAGATTACTTGAAATGTTACTAATATTGTCTGTTGGAATAAAAGCACAATTGCAGTAAGATATAGCTCAGGATTCTGAATGTTTTCCCCCAAAACTTCTAAGAAAATACCCTGGACTAAACTTACTCTTTAGCCATGAGATTCAATAATGCCATTGTCAAATTACCATCCTGTTACACCACATTTTGGTTCTTCTGCAGCTTCTGTACCCAGACAGCCAGGTTACTACAGTTCAAAGTCAATACCACTGGTTTAAGGCTTCATTCTATTTTCTGACCTTCAATCTCACCAGCTTTCCCAGAGGTAAATCATATTCTCTTGCTCTCAGAGATGATGCCAAGGACAGAGCACCTGACCCTTAATAGCACGTGTGACAAAAATCTCTATTCTTTAAGATTTAGTTTCAAAAGGGTCATGAGCAAGGTTGACATCCCTCAAAAACCAAGGTTTCCCTCTCTTCCTGAGCTCTAAAATTATTACACTTCTTTCTTGGTGTGCACCTCTCCACTACATAGTAAATGGACAAATTAGGGGGAGTTCACCACCCTCACAATAGCAAGATATACAGGAACCTCAGACCAAAGAGTATGTGCCCCAG
>NW_006370959.1:0-932 GCF_000327345.1 Myotis davidii
TTTTAGAGTGTAAGAGTCTCTCACTGCCTTGCTGAACATCAATCTTCTAAGTGAAAAATGTAAGCCTTGGACCAATCGGTGGTTGCAAACTCAGTAGAACTCTCTGAGGCGCTGTGCGGAGGGGTGAGCACGAGGCCCCGCTCTGCAACGAGGGCTGGGCTCTCATCTCTCTCATCTATCGGCCCCCGGAGGATTTAAGTCGCTGCTTTAGAAAGCAGAGTCAGAGCTCCAGCGATGTCTGAGATCTCCTCCAGGCGGGGCGACGTGAAGATTCTGAGACTCCGTGGGTGTGAACTGTGTGGATGCCCTGCCTCTGACACGAGAACATTTAGGTATCCTGTGAATCGCTTTTCTTTCATCTGCCCAGGAGGATGGCGGAACAAGTCTAAACAATCGCTCTTTTCTCGAGACAGGAAAGAAAGACGGTCATATACCTCGAAGGCTATGCTTCCAACATGGGGGATCTCAGATTTGTTCTCAGCATGGAATCTATTCTAGCAAAGCAAAGATTTGTCAACAAATTTAAAAGGAAAACCAAGTGTCACCTTCCAGGGGTCTAAGAGCTTCCTGTTGTAAAGCAGCAGGACCTGCCTCACGGTAGATGTACTTTCATTTTAAAATGTTGCCTGTAGTAGTCAGTGCTGCCCTCCACACAGTGACAGGCAGTATGACACAAAGCTCGTGATGCTGCAGACATTTCGGTATCAAAATGTCCTGGGCAGAAATAGAACAGTGGACTTTAAGGTGTGGCATAATTATCTGACTTTAAAAATCATCATTTTAAAATCTATTCCTTTTTATGTGCATGATACCCAGGGACAAATAAACCAAAAATCGAATTTTCTATTAAGAATGAAATGTTGGCCTTGCCGGTGTGTCTCAGTGGTTGAGCACCGACTCATGAACCAGAAGGTCACGGTTCGATTCCCAGT
>NW_006370960.1:0-932 GCF_000327345.1 Myotis davidii
TAGTATTTCCTAAGTCTCTAGAGTGTTTTATATTTCCTAAAACTCTGTGTCTTAAAGAAAATAAATCCTTTTAATCACTTTTAGTTCTGTTTTTGGACCCATTTTTTCTTAAGCCTTTCCAATTATTTCTTTTCGTTTTTAACATCAGGAGATTATAATTTGCCTAAGAAAATTAACATAAGTCTTTTATAAAATGGGTGTTTTCTTCCCCTCTACTCCCCAACTTCCAAACAATATTTTGTCATCTTTCGGAATGTTGTGGGAGCACTTCGCTTACTTCTGGGCTAGGTAGGCCTGATGTTAATCTGCAGGCTTTTATGCATCTGTAAAGCAGAAAAGCTACCTGCACAGAAAGGCTCTTTGTAGCGGTAGACTGAAGACAGTAGGAGCATTGAGAGACAATGAGGACATAAGCAGCACTAGCTACTGCTAAGAAATTCTTCTGTGAGGTATCTGGTGCTGTGCTAAAAAAATTTGATAACATTATAAAAAGTGCAACTTTTTTGAATGCCACTGAATTTCTTCCCTTTTAAAGAAATGTTTGACTATTTTTAAAAAAACTTACAGATTTTCTGATTTAAAAGCACTTTAAAGTCTCTACCTTCATAAACCCAGTCAGTTATTCCATTACTGATTGCATCTTCTCTTCCATCATGTGTGACCCTCTGACTTGGTGAATATGGATCATTTTTAACATAAATGTCATTGTTCCAAACATATGCCTAGAAAAATAAAAAATAATATTGACATATAATTACATGATATAATATATTTTATCCTGAAGTTCAAGAAAACATTTATCAATTCTTTTATTTTAAAACAATATTGGTGTGCAAGTATAATGGTAACCTTAGGGTATTCAATTTGGGCAAAATGAAGAGTCATTTACTCCCTCCCCCTCATATTCTTAAATTATCAGTATACAAGCTACA
>NW_006370961.1:0-932 GCF_000327345.1 Myotis davidii
TGTGTGTGTGTGTGTGTGTGCATGCGCACGCGCGCTTATTTGTTTGTTGTCTGAAAACAATATCCCAGAATTTCTAGGGAGGGGAGGGTGGATTCACCTCATTCATTCGACAAAGACGTGTCGATCCTATGACAGGTGCCAAGTGCTGTTTTAGGTGCTGGAGAAGCAAAACAGACAAAAGCCTGCCCTGCAGACGCTTGCTTTCCAGGGATGCGCTCTCCCCGTCATTTCCTGCCTCCCGGGTTCCTCCCTGGTCCTCCTCCCTGACACAACGGTGGAGCATCTAAATCATTTCCAACAGATACACCACAAAACCCAGGGTGCAGCTACAAAACAGACCCTCCTGGAAAGTGCCAGATGCCCCCTGCTGCCGTCTCCACGGCCCCAAATCCACGGTGTGAAATAAGCAGCTTTCGGGAGACCCGGTGTCAGAGGGAGGCAGCCGCTTGGGAGCCCAGGGGCAGGTGGCAGGACAGAGCCCGTCGCCTCCGCGGGCACCGTGGCAGCCGAAGACGCGTGGGCCTCCCGGGAGAGGCCGGAGGGCCTTCTGGGTGCCCAGGTCTGAGTGGGAGACAGAGCAGCAGACAAAACCACCTCCGGTTGTGCCTGAGTCAGGCCTTTCGGGGGAAGAACACTCCGTTTATCTAAGGTGCTGTGTGCATTCCCACCGCCTGAGGCGGGCCCGTATCCCAGCGTAAGCAGAAAAACACCGTCTACAGCCAAGGAAATGACTGGTGATGAGCCACAGGTATGTCCTGTCCCTCACCACCACGGCTCTTGCCTGGGAATTCTCTCTGCCAGCGGAGGGGATCCACCCCACCATCGTGTGAGGCTCGGCCAACTTCGAAGCTGCTGCCTCCAGCGCTTGGTACCGGCATGGTGCCTGGCAGGCGGGTCGATGGGCACAGTCCCGGCTTGTACTGCTGATGCCC
>NW_006370962.1:0-932 GCF_000327345.1 Myotis davidii
TCTCCCTCCATTATTGTTTACTCCTATATCACCAGGGCCCAGAATTGCGCCGGATTTTAGAAATAATAATAGTAGCTTACATTTATGCATGTTGTACATAACTCACTTTGTGTACTTCATGTGTTCTGACAATTTAATCTTCGCAACAGCCTCATTTTACAGGTGAGAAAAAGGAGGCTAAGAGAGGTGATGGAATCACACCACTAACGACTAGACACACGGCTGTTAAGTAAATGACTAGGTGGGTGAGGTCTGGGACAACGAACAGAATATGCAAAGGTGAGTAACACCTAAACTCTCAGGGTATGGGCACATGAGTCAGAAAAATAGATATGGTAAGTTAGTAAGCAAGATAATACCTCAAACTTATATATACAGTGATGTATATCAACTCTATCTCAAGAAAAATAAGCAAGATAGTTAGACAGATTTCATGAATCCCTGTAGATGCTGTGATGGAAGCTTTCACAGTGCACAAGGATAGTATAAATGAGGGCATGGCGTTTCCTTTGGTGGTCAGGACCAGTTTCTTCATGGGAGATGATGGCTAATGTCTGTTTGAGGGAGAAGAGTGAATGTGGGTGTCTTAAATTGCACAGCGTTGAGAGTCTCTAAGTGAAACATTATATAATACAGAGGAAAATACATGAAAATATAAACTGTCTTGATGAACCCCCAAAACACTGCATGAGATTTGATCCTACTGTAGCACCTCAGTGGCTCTGGCTGAATGTGGTTCAGCTGGAAGCCAAGCTGTTACCATGGCTATGAGCATCAATGACCAAGTGGAGGTGGAGTCAGTGACCAGCACTACACTCTCAGAGAATAAATGCCGATGAGAATGTCTTCGTTATGAGCTATTCTACCTTTATAAAGTTAAGCATCAGAAACTGCATCATTTATTTCAAGAAAAGTAATACATGTAGAAAATA
>NW_006370963.1:0-932 GCF_000327345.1 Myotis davidii
ACCCCCGCGGGCTGTGGGCGTCCATCGCGGGGGGCCACTAGCTCGCGCCCTCGCTGTGAGACTGTCCCCTGAGACCTCACACAATGGGCAGGGTGGCTCCGCCTCTCACCCGGAGTTCCCCTGACCCACTCAGCAAAAGGGGATGTCGGTCACTGGATCAGCTGGCCTGAGGAGGGGTTTGGAGTTGCAGATAGGAGAGCCTTGGGATTTAGAAAGCTGGGACCCATGGCTCACCCCATCCTTCCCGTCACCCAAGCTCTCGGGAGGAGGTGGGCCGCAGGAGGCTCGGGCAGTCTGGTTACGGTGCCTCCTCCCCACACGCCGCACCTTTCCACCCTTGGCATCAGCGAAGTGAAGAAATTAATTCATGAAATGAGCTTCCTTCCGTGCACTCTGGCTCAGAAACGGGGCTCCTCGTCAACTCTAAAGAACATTAATATTTACAGATAAACTGTAACCCCTTCCGGTCATTCTCACGAGCCTTCGGACCTGGCCAGCTCAGACCCGCCCAGCCTGGCCTGACAGCTGCAGGGCGAGAGGCACCTTGAAGGATGTGGTTCACCTGAGCACCCCTTGCACCAGCTGGGAAGCAGTGCCAGCCAACCCAAGCAGTGCCACCTGTTGACAGAGGTGGTAATTTTGTAGAGGCCTCTACCCAGTTAACCCCTTAAAATCCCTTGGGAATTTTCAGATCTAGTCCAGGGCTCCTGAAGGCAAGGCAATCAATGAAAGTGTTTTTTGGGGGGTGGGGGTGGGGTGGGACTGGGAGGACCATGAACAGTATAAATTGTACAGAACCTTTTGAATAGATGTATGTTTCTGGAGAAAGGGTATATAGTTGGTCTCAGATTCCCAAAGGGATCTATCACCTCTCTCAAATCACCAAGAATCCTCCCATGTATAAAAGGCTAATATGCAAATTGTCCCCTCAG
>NW_006370964.1:0-932 GCF_000327345.1 Myotis davidii
CTCCATAAAAATATGAGATATAAAAACATGACTAAAGCAGGGAACTCTTATACCTTTTAGACAAAGACAGAATAAAATTGTGAAGCGTTGACAAAACAGAGAGGTTGGGCTTGGGGTTGTAAATTAGTGAGGAAGTAACAAGGTTTATTTGTATAGCCTTCTTGGCCCTAAGTTCCCTGTTGCTGGTGCTAAAAATACCTTCCACTCTCAGGGGGATACTTTTCACGTGGAAGATTTATTTTCTACTTCCTGGGAGAGGGAACACAAGAGAGTCAGAATGTCCTTCTTGCACTGGCTGTTTCTCAAGCGATTTTAATACAAAAAGTCAAAATACAAAATTGCATATCTTGCAATGGCATATTCTCCTCAAAAAAAAAAGAAAAAAAAGAATGCAGAAGGCAGTAACTGAGGGAAACTTGAAGAGGAAGTAGAAATTTTCTGGATCTGAAATAATACATAAGGTTTTCCAATAGTGAGAAATAACGTATACATAGGTAACAAGGGGAAAGAAATGAATTTCAGTGTGGCTAGCATGCTGTGTTTGGTGGAAGATTAGCGTATGGGAGCAACATATGAATCAGACCACATGATGGTTTTTATGTTAAAATAAAAGTCTGGATTGTATTTTGAAGATGAAATAGGAAAAGTTGAAGCACTTTAAGCAGAGGAACAAAACCATGCTAATTGATGTGTAAAGCAGCGGTGCTTAAAACTCAGCGTGTGTCAGCATCTCATAGAGAGCTTGTTGAAACAAAACCAGTGGGTACAAAACCCTAAGATTGTCTGTTTCTGAGTCTGGGGTGGGGCCTGGGATTTGCATTTCTAACGTGTTCCTGGGTAATAGTGATACTGCTGGCCTGAGGATCACACTTTGCAAATCACCAATGGTAGAGGACAGATCCAGTGGTCGGCAAACTCATTAGTCAGCAGAG